>NC_073625.1:86163739-86466769 GCF_029407905.1 Bubalus kerabau
GAAGAGCTGACTCATTTGAAAAGACCCTGATGCTTGGAAAGATTGAGGGCAGGAGGAGAAGGGGACGGCAGAGGATAAGATGGTTGGATGACATCATCAACGTGATGGACATGGGTTTCGGCTTACTCTTGGAGTTGGTGATGGAAAGGGAGGCCTGGCATGCTGTGGTTCATGGGCTCACAAAGCTTTGGACACAACTAAGTGACTGAACTGAACTGATCATTGTTTAAAATGCTATTTTGATGATTTCAGTATAAAACTACAAAATGTCTTCCCCATCCTGAACCCCTATACCTGTGGTGGATTCATTTCGATATATGGCAAAACCAATACAATATTGTAAAGTTAAAAAATAAAATAAAATTTTTTTAAAAAAGGAAAAAACCTACAAAATGTAAAACGACTAACTTGGGCATGATTCCAATATATTGAACCATTTTGTATTTTATATTAAAATAGATCTAAATTTTTACCTGCATAGACATTCAGATCAGATCAGTTGCTCAGTCATGTCCGACTCCTTGCGACCCCATGAATTGCAGCACGCCAGGCCTCCCTGTCCATCACTAACTCCCAGAGATCACTCAGACTCACGTACATCGAGTTGGTGATGCCACCCAGCCATCGCATCCTCCGTCGTCCCCTTCTCCTCTTGCCCCCAATCCCTCCCAGCATCAGAGTCTTTTCCAATGAGTCAACTCTTCGCATGAGGTGGCCAAAGTACTGGAGTTTCACCTTCAGCATCATTCCTTCCAAAGAAATCCCAGGGCTGATCTTCAGAGTGAACTGGTTGGATCTCCTTGCAGTCCAAGGGACTCTCAAGAGTCTTCTCCAACACCACAGTTTAAAAGCATCAATTCTTCGGCGCTCAGCCTTCTTCACAGTCCAACTCACATCTATACATGACCACAGGAAAAACCATAGCCTCGACTAGATGAACCTTTGTTGGCAAAGTAATGTCTGCTTTTCAATATGCTATCTAGGTTGGTCATAACTTTCCCTCCAAGGAGTAAGCGTCTTTTAATTTCATGGGGGCAGTCACCATCTGCAGTGATTTTGGAGCCCAGAAAAATAAAGTCTGACACAACACTAGCACAGTGCATTCTTACATACTTCAATAAACAAAATGCTGCCAAAATATGAATATACTTGAATATACAAACTGGTGTTTGTGCATGTATGTGAATACATACAAAAATATAATCAGTACTAAGAACAATTTCTAAATAAACTATCTTTTTGTGAAATCTTTCAACCAAGAATAATCAATCTCCCTATATACCTAAGGAAATGGAATGACTTTCTCAAATAATACAACAAGAATGACAATACGGGTGAACTTGTAAGACTTTATGCTAAGTGAAATAAGCTAGATAAAAATAGACAAATATTGTATGATCTCATTTATATGGGGAATCTGAAAAAAAAAAAAATAGAGCCACATTCATAGTAACAGAGAACAGAGAACCAGATGATGATTATCCAGAGACTAGGATGTGGGGGGAAGGGAGGATAGAATTACAGAAAAATAAAGTAGAATAGTGGCTATCAGTAGATGAGGGGAGGGAAGCCGGGTGATGGGAAGTTGCTCTTTAGTGGATACATAATTTCACTTTTGCAAGATGAGAATTTTGGTTGGTGATACTGGTTACACCAGAACATGAATATACATAACACTGTTGAAATGTACACTTAAAGTGGTTAAAATAGTACTGTTTCTAAGTGAAGTGCTCTGTATATCTGTTAGACCTTTCCTACAAATGTTAAAAAAAAAGTTTGACTATATTTCAGAGTTCTATAAAGTAGTTTTTCTGTCAGTGAAAGTAATCGTTAAATAAGAATAAAACTGACATTTGAGAAATTATGATTGTCTTCCTTCTTCACAGTGCAGTCTTTCTTTTAGAGTGTAGTCATTACTGAAAATGTATGCTTCAAAGCGTAAAGTCAGAGTAACATTTTAAAACACAGATTTATTTATTAATGTATTCTTTTTTACTCAGACACCACACTATGGATTAACTGTTGTGTTGATAGAAATTTTTGCCTTGATGCATAAATTCAGAGATTAGAAAAAAAAAAATAGACCACAGGTGTGAAAATAGGTAACAATAGAAAATAGCTTCTGAATTTGCCTTTTTTTCCCTGTAATGACAACGTTGAATTATTAAACTAAAATAGAACATTTCACCAATTTTAAGGACAATTCCTGGTGCAAAGAGTGTAAAACTGCTGTCCAAGTGTTGTGAACAGCATGGAAACTGAATAAACAGTGATATGCAATATTACATGAAATTAGACTTAAAAGTAATTAGACATCAAAATCATGACTACTTGCAAAATGGCTATCAAATATTGTTTTATGAGAAGCTCCCCATTGTGGAGCAAATGAGAGAACAGTTTCTAGCCCCACTCAAAGCAGATATGAATTTTCCTTTCTTAAAAATTCTAAATGAATATTCTGTCCTACAGGTTTCTGATGTATCCAGATATTACAATGGCAACACAATACACCAACAAACAAAAAGATAAATCCATATAAAGTGAGTTTATGGAAGGCATACAAAACTCAACAAGAGACAGAAATCATAGAGCATGTTGCAAATAGAAACTTTCCCATACATTGAGCTTTAAACAGGGTTACTTAAAGATTTTGAACAGGTATATGAGCAAAGAAGAGATATTTGACAACAAGCTAAATCAATAAGGAAATTAATGAGGATGAGAACTTGTTCAATATAATGATAATCCCAATTGTCAACAAAAAGTTCTCAGTGATATGATTAATATTTACCATGAGGTCTTTAGCAAAAAAAAAAAAAAACAAAAAAACAAAATAACAGAATTTGTTAGAACTAAATTAATATTACTTATTACTGATTTTATTCACACATACATTTAACAATGCATAGTGTTTTCATTATAAGCATGGGTATATTAATTTATCTCATTCCTCTTACCATAGAGTTTAATTGGCTGGAATGTATGCCTAATATAAGGTCTAATAAGCTTGTTTGGATTTTAAAGTTTAATTGCGTTGATAGGATTCTGTGTTACCCATGGACCTTACTTGATGTTGCAAGATACAAATGCCCATTTAATTAAAGCAGTAGATAAAGGTTAAATGGGCTATAGGTTACAGATCTTTATATTGATGTATTATAGGCAACAGAAGGTAGTGCAGATAATGGCATTGCCTATTAGAGTGGTATTCCATGTACCAAAGATATTCTTAGCTTGTCATATTAAAAATATATGTTCAAAATTATTATTTTTAAAGAGGAAAATATTCTTTGTCATAAACTAGGTAACCACAGATGCATGGGTTTATCTCTGGACTTTCTATCTTTATGGTAGCCAGGACATGGAAGCAACCTAAATGCCATCAACAGAGGAATGGATAAAGAAGATGAAATATGTGTATACAACAGAATATTACTCAGCCATAAAAAAGCACAAAATAATGCTATCTGCAGCAATATGGATGGACCTAGAGTTCACTTCACTGATAGACCTTCACTTCACTTCAGTGACGTAAATCTTACTCACTTGACTTAGTTCACTCAGTGAAGTATGTCAGGCACAGAAAGCCAAATATATCATATCACTTATATGTGGAACCTAAAATAATGGTGCAAATGTACTTAGTTACAAAACAGAAAAATTACTTATGGTTACCATGGGATAAGGGGGAGGGATAATTTGATAAATTGGGATTGACATATATAAACTACTATATATAAAAATGATAACAAATAAGAACCTACTGTATAGTACAGGGAATTTTACTCAATACTCTCTAACAGCCTATATGGGAAAATAATATATTAAAAAAAAGGGTGGATGCATGTATATGTATGAATTATTAACTTTGCTGTACATCTTAAACTAACAGAATGTTGTAAATCAACTATATTCCAATAAAAATTTAAAAAAAAAAGGAAAACTAAATGTTAGCATTGAATAAAAATAAGGCAAAAAGAGATTAAAACCATTAACACTGAACACTAGAAACATGTTAAGAGTAGATTAAGTGCATTCATCATATACACAAATGAAACCTATGTGAAGGGATGATACGTAAATTAGCTTGACTAGAGTATAACTGTACTAAGTATATATATATAGTAAATCATGTTGTACATTTTAAATATATACATTTTTATTTAAAATATATAAAAACATTATAACAGAAATAACATTACCTAATTTCAGAAATGTACTGGGTTATTTTTAAGTGCATCCTTTAATATGTGTTGGAGAAGACTCTTGAGAGTCCCTTGGACTGCAAGGAGATCCAACCAGTCCATTCTAAAGGAGATCAGTCCTGGGTGTTCATTGGAAGGACTGATGCTAAAGCAGAAACTCCAATACTTTGGCCACCTCATGCGAAGAGTTGACTCATTGGAAAAGATTCTGATGCTGGGAGGGATTGGGGGCAGGAGGAGAAGGGGACCACAGAGAATGAGATGGCTGGATGGCATCACCCACTTGATGGACATGAGTTTGGGTAAACTACGGGAGTTGGTGATGGACAGGGAGGCCTGGCGTGCTGCAATTCATTGGGGTCGCAAAGAGTCAGACACGACTGAGCGACTGAACTGAACTGAATTTCAAAAATGAACTGGGTTCTTATTTTTAACTGCATCCTTTAGTATGAATTTAATATTTGGGAAAATATAAATATATTCTAGTAATTCTAATGAAAATTAGAATTTTAGTATTTTTGAAAAGGGAATCATTGAATATATAGTAGCATAATAAGCAGGAGTTATGCTAATCATAATTTAGCAGTAATATATGGTAAGAATTTTTAGTGAGCACTTAAACATTTTAAGCATAAAGCAGTACAAAGCAAATTTTATACCTCAAATGAGAAGGAGGAATTTATTGATGATATAATTTACTATTGAAAAGGACAAATTATCATGTAAGCAAAAGGTACAAATACACTACCATATTCTTCATATTTTTCAAGAAATGAATACAAACTAAAACTATAAATCATTTGTATTTATTGTCTATATATTATATAAATAAATATTATATCCCATTTCTATAGACAAAGTAGAGAGAAAAAGGACATCAATTCTCATTCTTGGTTAATATGTCTGAGAATAATTCCAACAACTCATTCATCATTTAAATGTTCAAATCAGTTTCCCAAATTTAATTCATTGTAAATTATTTTTAGGCAACAATGAGTAGAAAGGGAGCCAGCTCACACTTTAAAAATATTATGGCGCTGCATCCCAAAACTAATGGGGTATTTCGATAGGTAATTCAGTAGGATGTGAAGAAACAGGGAAGAAGGCATGTTTGTAAATATGTTCATACAGAAGAATATAAACTGTAATAAATGCATTTTAAAACTTTTATAGGCTCCAGTTTCATCCATCAATGTAGGATACAGGATGCTTGGGGCTGGTGCACTGGGATGACCCAGAGGGATGGCACAGGGAGGGAGGTGGGTGGGGGATTCAAGATGGGTAACACATATACACCTGTGGTGGATTCAAGTTGATGTATGGCAAAACCAATACAATATTGTAAAGTAATTAGTCTCCAATTAAAATAAATAAATTTAAATTAACAAAAAACTTTTATAAAAATAATCAATATTTCTTGAACCATCCGCCAGACACATAATTTATATTTACAAACTTTACGATATCCGTAGCAAATGCTCTTGCTAGTAACATTTAATTAATGACAAATTTAGTAGAGAAATTCAAAATTTTTCCCAAAGCCAAATTATTAAGTGACCAAGCATAGTCCTATATCCAATATTAAGTAATACAGAGCCATTAGTCTTGATGGCTTTGGTTGGAAAATACTGAGTCTAGATATGTATCTGGGGCTTCCCTGGCTCAGACATTAAAGAATCTGCCTGCAATGCCGGAGACCTAGGTTCAATCCCTGGGTTGGGAAGATCCCCTGGAGAAGTGCATGGCAATCCACTCCAGTGTTCTTGCCTGGAGAATTCTATGGACAAAGGAGCCTGGTGGGCTACAGTACATGGGGTCACAAAGAGTCAGACATGATTGAGCACAGCACAGCACAAGAGGTGTATCTATTAAAGCTTAAGGCCTTTGACCAACTAGTTACTGGTGAGAAATGGAAAGTGGGAGTTGTGAAGAGTTAGAGATCCCAGGTGGAGAAGGTGATGGCACCCCACTCCAGTACTATTGCTGGAAAATCCCATGGATGGAGGAGCCTGGTGGGCTGAAGTCCATGGGGTCACGAAGAGTCGGACACGACTGAACAACTTTACTTTCACTCTTCACTTTCATGCACTGGAGAAGGAAATGGCAATCCACTCCACTGTTCTTGCCTGGAGAATCCCAGGGATGGGGGAGCCTGGTGGGCTGACATGTATGGGGTCACACAGAGCTGGACACGACTGAAGCGACTTAGCAGCAGCAGCAGCAGAGATCCCAGGCATGAGAAACAACTGGAGCAAAGGGAAGTGGAAGAAAAGTAGCAACTGATTCATTTGAGGGACACACTATGGAAAGGAGCTTGGCTTAGATAATTTGGTATCACTGCAGAATGGTTTCAAGGAAGGCAATAAGGTATTAATTTGAAGCTTAGTATAAAAGTCACAGCAGAGCTCTGACCTGGAGATAAACATGGAAAGATTACCAGTGAAAGAAGATATTTCTCTTTGTGACCCTATGGACTATACAGTCCTTGGTATTCTCCTGCCCAGAATACTGGAGTGGGTAGCCTTTACGTTCTCCAGGGGATCTTCCCAACCCAGGGACTGAACCCAGGTCTCCCACATTTTAGGCGGATTCTTTACCAGCTGAGCCATAAGGGAAGCCCAAGAATACTGGAGTGGGTAGCCTATTCCTGCTCCAGTGGATCTTCCCGACCCAGGAATTTAACTGGGGTCTCCTACGTTGCAGGCAGATTCTTTACCAACTGAGCTATCACAGGGAAGCCCCAAGAAGATATAACTCCTGGAAATTAAAGGAAGAGTGCTTGCAAGAAATCTGTGAGAGTAATGGACAGAGAGGCCAGGAAAGAAAGAAAAGGATTATCAGCAGTTTGCTAACCTTACTTTCCTCTCAAGAAAATCCTCACTTCTCCTCTTACACCACTTTCTTCACTCCACACAAATCACAGATTCCCTTTCTCTTATTTTGAACTCCTGAGCTTACCTCACACACTGGAAAGAAAGAAAGGAGAAAAGGTAGAAAGGAAGAAGAAAGGAGGAAAATGAAAAGAGAATTCATCAGTTTATATAACCTGATCATCTTCCCACTTTTAAATCAGACAACACACTTTCCACTTTCAAAATACACAATCCCTTCCTTTGTCTTTTTGGATCATAATCACATAACACTCTCAGCTCATATTTCATCAGTTTTGTTGTCTTCCTCAGTACTCAATCCTTTTTATTAGTACTCATATATGATTTGGTATCTCTTATCTTAAATAAAAACAAAAAATTCCACAAAAATAAATATTCTTTGACCATATATCCTGTTTCATCTTCCCTAACACTTATTTCCCAGTATTTTTTGCTCTTGAATTTTTGCCTTCAGCCCTTCTACCTGGTATCATGGTATTTCCTCATGTCTGAATTATAAACTCTGGAATTTTCTATGGTAAGATAAATTGGTGATAAACTCTTTCAGTTTTTATTTGGCTGCTGCTGCTACTAAGTTGCCTCAGTCGTGTCCGACTCCGTGCGACCCCATAGACAGCACCACCAGGCTCCCCCATCCCTGGGATTCTCCGGGCAAGAACACTGGAGTGGGTTGCCATTTCCTTCTCCAATGCATGAAAGTGAAAAGTGAAAGTGAAGTCACTCAGTCGTGTCCAACTCTTCGTGACCCCATGGACTGCAGCCCACCAGTCTCCTCCATCCATGGGATTTTCCAGGCAATAGTACTGGAGTGGGGTGCCATCACCTTCTCCTGGGAATAGCTTTATTTTCCAAATGTTCTTGATGACTGGGGACTCCAGATATAGAAATTTCCTCTTATTCTTGAAGGTTAGGGATTCCAGATGTAGAATCTCAGGTGGATTGTTAATTTTTATACCACATTTGTGGATAATATTCCACTGTCTTCTAGCTACCTTGTTTGGGTTCATACATCAGCTTTTATTCCAACAGCTGTTCTCTGGTTTTCCTGCTGTCTCTTAACTACACTACCCTTTACTTTTTCTGGAATACTTCCAAATATGAATTTCTTTTTACTTATAAGTGAGGGTTGGATGCTGGTATTTGGAATTCAACAGTTCTATAAATTTTAAGCCATTTCCTCATTGAGTAGAATTTTTTTTTTCAAATTTAAATTGTTACATTATTGCCTTGTGAAATTTTGATTAAACATGCTATAGACTTTTATTCTACTTGCCATGACTCCTACCTCCTATTTTGTTTCTCTGACTTCTTGAGGTACCTTCTGGATAAGTCCTTTGGATCTGCTTTTCAGTTATTATTTCTCCTTTTATCTGAGTACACTATGATATTCAATCCATTTTTTTAAATTTTATAATTTTTTTTCATAATTTATTTTTAATTAAAGAACAACTGATTTACAGAATTTTGTTGTTTTCTGTCAAACATCAACATGAATCAGCCATAGGATTTCTTATTATACAAAATATAGTTATCCTTATACATTTAGTACATTTCAGAAAAACGTTTTTGTCAGAATTATGGTTTTGGCCATTTGTGAAAAAATCTTAATGTTTCTTGTATCTTCTTTTTGGGCAAATATATAAATACTACTATAATTTTCAGTTGCTCAGATGATAAAGAATCTGCCTGCAATGCAGGACACCTGGGTTTGATCCAAGGGTTGAGATGATCCCCTGGAGAAGTGAATGGCTACCCACTCCAGTTTTCTTACCTGGAGAATTCCATGGCAGTTACCTGGCAGGCTACAGTCCATGGCCTCACAAAGAGTTGGACACAACTGAGAACTTACCACTTCCATTTTCACTATATGCTAGAAAGCCTATTTCAAATCTTTTCAATTCCATTAATTTGATTAACTAGACAAATAGACTGGACAAATATGGTCATCAGGATGTCTTTCCCTGCTCAGTTTGAATCTAACATAGCCAAGTACATACTTATTTTTCTCAATCTCTCAAACCATTTGGCCATGTCATTTTCAATTTATACAGAGAACTCATCTATTTGCATCAGGACATCACACTGATGAAATGTAGAACTCATCCCCTCTTCTATCCTGATGTCATTGTTGAACATGTCATGAGATCAAATGATTTGTCTAAACAAATTTACTTGATAGGCTATACAATGTGAATCAGATAATGTTAAAGAGAAATAGTGAATTTTAAAAAAATACATTTTATATGAAAAATACATCTTTTTCCTTTTCTCTGATAGAGAAATTAAAGTTACAAATACATACAAAATATTTCTTGCATAAATATTCTTGAATTTTTGTAGTTCTGAGTCAAGTAGCTTAATGTATGCCATTAAGAGAATCTTACCCCAAGCAAGAAGAATAGTTGAGTTATAATTCGTTCACTGTACTCAGTCATTGGTTGGAAGTACCCTTTGAGGAGAATGTACTCAGGAACACACAATAAACAGAATATACCATAGCTAGAGAATGTCATTTAGCTTTGTTCCCTATGAGCTCTTGAGGTCAAATCTGAGAGATGAATCTCCATGGCTGTTTTATAGGTCAAAGAAGTTCTCTTTAGAGAAATGACATGAAATCAGAGTCTAAAATGATAAGAAGGGATCAGTAATTGACTGACCTGAGCTGGTCATTTTCTTCTTTCAATATATCCAAAGCACTGAACTATGAACATCCAATTGCAAAGTCTTTATAATTTCTTCTGTATACCTCAAATACCAAAATACTGAAGCATTCAGTGCGTCTTTTTCCACATATATTCCCTCACAGTTCACTATCTTTGCAAAGGATCATCTCCATGCTGGAGTCCCAGTAGCACCACTAACTATGCTATTACTAGGAAAGCAGCATCTGCAGAATATAGTCTATGATAGAATCAGAGGATCCCACAGTCATGTGCTCTCCACCTCACTTCTTCTGCCATTAAGTAGTTCCAAAGGATTAAGGTGACATTATGCAGGATCCTATAGGTGGGACATGTCCTTATAGCTTTGTTGCTCATAAAAGAAATCATGACCAACTTTCCTTTACAAGTGAAGTATTTCCAACAGTCTTCTATTCAGAGACCATACTATGACCAATTATAAATAGGAGCCCAATCCCACAACAGTATCTCCTACTTTCAGCATCATTTTACAGAAAATATCCATTACCAATCTTCCCCGTGATATCAGTGCTCCTCTTAATCGGGCCTTCGCTGAGTCATTGCAAATGCAGTTTTAACCCGTTGTGAACAGGAACAGCTGTAGCAGATGGTTTCTTGTGTCTCACATTTTAGTATATTTATTTCTCTAAGTCTTTTTTTCCCTTCCTCCATTCTCTGCCTGCACCTTCTTCTGCAAGCCTCATTTTGTTTAATGTGGGCCATTTCTATTTTCTTAACTTCCAGAGGCCATCCTAGCAGTGTATCAGAACTGACTCTAAAGATTCTTTCTAGAGCATTAAATCTCAAGTTCAGGAAAGTACTCAGATATTTTAAAAATTATCCAGTTTTAAAGTACATGCACACAGATCTAATTCAGCACCCATAAAATACTGATCCCCAGTTTGGTCATGTTATGATTTCCCATAGATATTGGTCTTCTACCAAGGAGAGAATGTGGGGCAGATCCTAAAGAAAGGAACAATTGTTTTGCCAATAAATTACATCAGTTAAGACATCTTACTAATCTTTAAGCAAAGCATTGTAATTATCTTCCAACGGGCACCTAAGCATTTAAGGATTTTCATCCCAAATCTCATACCATCCTCATTTCCTCTCATGGTGTTGTCTCTGGCATATGGGATGCATCTAGGCTGAGAATACAGACATCTCCAAATTTCTACCACTTTTATAATTTTATGCAATATTCCTGACACAAAGTTATGTTCACCCTCTAGCTGCAGGAGCTAAGTGTCTCTTTAAAAACTGCCAAGGAGGAATTCTGACATTCATTAATAATTTTAAAATGTTGATTAATGGAGTTGAGACACCATCACTCTCTCGGATTAATCATTGGCACTTAGCAATTGCCATACAGTTCTACTATTATTATAATTGTTATATCTCTCAAAAACCTGAGACACTGAATTGTTAGTGCATCCTCTTTTCACTTTATCCTATTCTAGTCCATCACAGATGAGATTTTAGCAATTATACTTCTAGAGCATTCCAAGGACTGTGAATGCTCCATGTACAAGCAGTGATGAGATTTTCATTGCCATCCAGAGTCACATTCTCGGGGGTTAGTTATTTCCTAGGATGTCTCCTGGTATGTACTGTCTTAGGTCAAGTTTCCTAGAAGAAGAGTCTAAGATAGAGAATTTTTTTTTTTTTCATGTGGCTTATTAGGATGAGGGGCAGGGGAATTATACAATAAAAGGTCTGGAGACAAAGTTTAAGTAATAATGTCATCTCAGCTATGGATTACCTTTAGTTTGACCCCATATGGAATTTGTAGAACACAAACTATATCAAAAAGTCAATGGTCACCTTGCAAAAAGTTGCATTGAACCCTTACTCCAATTAGTCACTGGCCAACATGTGCCCTCAAAATAAGGGTAGTGTAGGGTGGCACAGAATTCCTGCTGAAGTGGGTGCTATTTGTCTGAAAGCAAATTTCTGGAGAAGAGGGCAGGTCTGCTAAGCACAAGCCTCACAAGACCTGAGAGACAGATGTTCTATCTGGCTAAGAGGATCTGAGGGGGACACATTAGGCATCAAATCCCAAGTGTACCCCATCCTGAACCCTCCTCATGTATACCTGTGGCAGATTCATTTTGATATTTGGCAAAACTAATACAGTTATGTAAAGTTTAAAAATAAAATAAAATTAAAAAAAAAATCCCAAGTGTAAGCAACTGAGTCACTAAAATGTAAGATCATTTTTTACAGGAATGATACTCTTTCAATTATTTCAAGCCCTTGACACAATTAACAAGAGTGTGTCTTATACACAGCAGGTCAATTATTCCCAAGGAGAAAGAAAAATAAAGAGGGGGATTTCCTAAACCATGGAGTGTAGAATAAAGCTGGATTGATTTTTAACAAAGTAGAAGAGTATGATGACTTTTAGAAATTATACATAATAGCAGCTACATTTTTATTCTCAAGACCATTTGGTGAGTTACCAAGTTCCCCCTGAAAATTAGTGTATGTCATGAGATATATACTCTCAAATTGACACTGCTTATTTTATATTGGGTAGTTACTGAAATGACTCTTAACGGAGAACAATTAAAATGAAAAATATTTGTTAATATTCATTTGCCTTAGGGAATTTAAATGATGAGATTAAAGAGCAAAAGGAACTATCTTAAACACAGAGATAGTCTTGGATCAGTTATTTAGGTCTAAAGTTCAACAAGTCATACATATTTGTCATCATCTTAAATGAACATGGCTTGCAGCTAACCAAAAGGAAGGAAGT
Organism: Bubalus kerabau; assembly: GCF_029407905.1. Classification (NCBI taxonomy): domain Eukaryota; kingdom Metazoa; phylum Chordata; class Mammalia; order Artiodactyla; family Bovidae; genus Bubalus; species Bubalus kerabau. The sequence continues at coordinate 86,176,281 of NC_073625.1, forward strand.
AATTAAAAGAACATTGGTGGTAGTAATCTCAAACATCAACTACACTGCAGCAGGGCTACAACTTGATTCGCTGTAGATAAAAGAGAAATGACATTATTGAACTCAATTCACTTTAAACAACTCAGTTCAGTTCAATTTAGTCACTCAGTCATGTCTGATTCTTTGCAACCCCATGAACTACAGCACACTAGGCTTTCCTTTCCATCACCAGCTCCCAGAGCTTAACAAACTCATGTCCACTGAGTCGGTGATGCCATTCAACCATCTCATCCTCTGTCATCCCCTTCTCCTCCCACCTTCAATCTTTCCCAGCATCAGGGTCTGTTCCAATGAGTCAGTTCTTTGCATCAGGTGGCCAAAGTACTGGGGCTTCAGCTTCAGCATCAGTTCTTTCAATGAATATTCAGGATTGATCTCCTCAGTATGGACTGGTTGAGTCTCCTTGCAGTCCAAGGGACTCTCAAGAGTCTTCTCCAACACCACAGTTCAAAAGTATCAATTCTTCAGCACTCAGGTTTATTTATAGTCCACTCTCACATTCATACATGACTACTGGAAAAACATACCTTTGACTAGATAGATCTTTGTTGGCAAAGTAATGTCACTGGTTTTTAATATGCTGTCTAGGTTGGACACAGCTTTTCTTCCAAGGAACAAGCATCTTTTAACTTGGCTGCAGTCACCATCTGCAGTGACTTTAGAGCCCAAGAAAAATAAAGTCTGACACTATTTCCATTATTTCCCCATCTATTTGCCATGAAGTGATGGGACTGGATGGCATGACCTTAGTTTTCTGACTGTTGAGTTTTAAGCCAACGTTTTCACTCTCCTCTTTCACTTTCATCAAGAGACTCTTTAGTTCTTCTTCACTTTCTGCCATAAGGGTGGTGTCATCTACATATCTGAGGTTATTGATATTTCTCCCAGCAATACTGATTCCAGCTTGAGCTTCTTCCAGCCCAGGGTTTCTCATGATGTACTCTGCATGTAAGTTAAATAAGCAGGGTGACAATATACAGCCTTGACATACTCCTTTCCCAATTTGGAACCAGTCTGTTGTTCCATGTCCAGTTCTAACTGTTGCATCTTGACCTGCATACAGATTTCTCAGGAGGCATGTCAGGTGGTCGGGTATTACCATCTCTTCAAGAATTTTCCACAATTTGTTGTGATCCACACAGTCAAAGGCTTTGGCATAGTCTATAAAGCAGCAGTAGATGTTTTTCTGAAACTCTCATGATTTTTTGATGATCCAACAGATGTTGGCAATTTGATTTGTTGTTCCTCTGCCTTTTCTAAATCTAGCTTAAATATCTGGAAGTTCTAGTTCACCTACTGTTGAAGCCTGGTTTCAAGACTTTTGACCATGACTTTACTTGCCTGTGAGGTGAGTGCAATTATATGCTAGTTTGAGAATTCTTCTTGGGCTTCTCTGGTGGCTCAGAGGTTAAAGCATCTGCCTACAATGCAGGAGACCTGGGTTCGATCCCTGGGTCAGGAAGATTCCCTGGAGAAGGAAATGGCAAGCCATTCCAGTATTCTTGCCTGGAAAATTCCATGGACTGAGGATCCTGGTAGGCTACAGCCCACGGGATCACAAAGAGTTGGACACAACTGACTTCATTTTCACTTTGAGAATTCTTTGGCATTGCCTTTCTTTGGTATTGGAATGAAAAGGGACCTTTTCCAGTCCTGTGTCCACTGTTGAGTTTTCCAAATTTTCTGGCATATTTAGTGCAGCACTTTCATAGCATCATCTTTTAGGATTTGAAATACCTCATCTGGAATTGCAGCACCTCCACTAGCTTTGTTCGTAGTGATGCTTCCTAAGGCAACAAATGAGTAATCTGTGTATGACTCAATGACATAATCCACTACCAACCTATAAATTATTCAATTAGATGCAATATTTTCCATACATAGATCTCAGGGAAAACACACTTAAGATAGATTTTTAGGTCCAGCCACTATGAAAACTGTATGGTAGTTCCTTAAGACACCAATAATAGAAGTACCAATTTACCCAGCAATTTCACTTCTGGGTATATACCCAGAGAAACCCATAATTCAGAAAGATACATGCACTCCAATGTTCCCTGAGCACTATTTACAGTAACTAGGGTATGGAAGCAACTTAAATGTCTATCAACAGAGGAATGAATAAAGAAGATGTGGTACATATATTCAAAGGAACATTACTCTGCTGTAACAATTCCTGAATTTGTGTCCTTTGCAGAGACATGGATGGACCTAGAGACTGTTGTAGAGAGTAAAATAAGTCAGAAAGTGAAAAACAAATATTGTATATTATTAACACATATATATGGAATCTAGAAAAAAATGTTAAATATGATCTTATTTGCTAAGCAGAAATAGAGACATAGACATAAAGAACTGTATAGATACCAAGGAGGAAGCAGGGTGTAGAATGAGTTGGGAGATTGAGATTGATTTACATACACTGAAAAGTGAAAAGTGAAAGTGAAGGCGCTCAGTCGTGTCCGACTCTTTGCGACCCCGTGGACTGTAGCCTACCAGGCTCCTCCATCCATGGGGTTCTCCAGGCAAGAATACTGGAATGGGTTGCCATTTCCTTCTGCAGGGGATCTTCCAGACCCAGGGATCGAATCTGGGTCTCCCGCATTCCAGGCAGACACTTTAACCTCTGAGCCGCCAGGGAAGCCCCATATATACGCTCAGTTCAGTTCAGTTCAGTCCCTCAGTCATGTTCGACTCTTTGCGATCCCATGAATTGCAGCACGCCAGGCCTCCCTGTCCGTCACCAACTCCTGGAGTTCACTCAAACTCATGTCCATCGAGTCAGTGATGCCATCCAGCCATCTCATCCTCTGTCGTCCCCTTTTCCTCCTGCCTCCAATCCCTCCCAGCATCAGAGTCTTTTCCAATGCGCATGAGGCGGCCAAAGTACCAGAGTTTCAGCTTTATATACACTACTATGTATAAAATAGATAACTAATGAGAACCTATGGTATAACAGAGGGAACTTTACTCAGTGCTCTGTAGTGACCTAAATAGGAAAGAAAGAAAAAAAAGAGGGGATATATGTATACAGATGGCTGATTCACTTTGCTGTACAGTAGAAACTGACACAGCAATGTAAAGCAACTACGTTCCAAAGAAATAAAGCTTCTTGGGAAACATTTTCTGAGATTTTAGATTATCTGAAATTTATTCTGATATTCCACAAGTTTTATAAATATATACTATAAATAAAAAACAAACAAACAAGTTTTTTGTTTCTGAGCAACTGGTCTACTGAATAAGGGATTTAGATCTTCTTATCTTTAAGAAGGCAAATCATATCTAGAAAACATATGGGGGAGGGGTCAAGAGAAAGTGAAGCTGTGTAGAAGGTTTGTTTCTTTTTTTTATTATTTTAAGTGTAGTTCCATATATTAGTGATGGAAGACAAAACAGAAGTACTTGGTAAGGCCAAGTTCAATGATAAATCAAAAAAGTCTGAGAAAGACAATAACAAATAATAAATAATGATTTCAAATAAGCATCTGAAATAATAAAAAAGATAAAAGTTTATAAAGGAAAAACCATAAATATAGTATCCACTCTATCAAAGAACATAAAAGTATTGGATTCCCAATAAGTAACAAATGTAATCACAGTGCTGGTGGTGGTGGTTTAGTCGAAAAGTCATGTCCAACCCTTGTGACCCCATGGACTGTAGACTGCCAGGCTGCTCTGTCCATGGGATTCTCCTCTACATCCTGTGGAGAATAATACTGGTACAGGAATTATAGCAACAGTAAAATCATCTTTAAGCTAGCCTATTTAAAAATGCCAAATTATCATTACCTGCTATGTTGCACTAAGAACAGGAAAGCATCATCACTTTTGTGATATTTCTGACAAACTGAATAACCTGAACTTAATCATAAGTGTACATCAGACAAAGCCAAATTGAGGATATTTTACAAAATAATTGGCCTATTATAATTCTTTAATTTGAGGTGACCAAACTACCACCATCACCACAATTCTTTAAAATAATTGGTCTATAATTTTCAAAGATGTCAAGTTTTTGAAAGGCAAAATCTAAGAAAACATGCCAGATTAGAGCAAACTAAAGAGATATAACAATTAAATACAGTGTGCTACACTGGATTCAATCCTGGCCTAGGGAAAAAAAAAAACCCAACATTTTGCAAAGGAGAATACTATTGGAACAGTTTGTGACATCTGAATAATGCTTCAATAACTAGATAATAGTATTTTATCAATACAAATTTTATGGCTTTGATAATTGTATCATGGTTATATAAAAAAGTGCCCTTGTTTTTGGTAAACAAATGCAAACATTTATTTTGGAAATGGTGGTATCAATCTATTCTCAAACAACTGACCAAACAATAATATACATGGATGTATTGAGAGAAAATGATAAAGCAAATACTATAAAATGTTAAAGAAATCTTAAGGAAGATTTTATAAAAATTCTTCATATATTTCTTGCAAATTCTCCTTTAAATTTGAAACTATCTCAAAACAAAGGGTTTTTAAGTGGCAACAGGAATGAGAAAAAGAAGAAATCGTAGTAGGACAAACAACTTGATTTAAATATAAAGATGTTTTACTGATTTGAGGCTAAAATACTGTAGTTGTATAATACTCTTAACATAATAGCTTTTGGGAACTTTTAAGTATATAAAGCACTTTGATACTGCATGTAATAGCATATAAGAAATAAGTTATGGTATACAGAAGGAAAATCTGATTCAAAACACTAATATATTCACATGCCAAATAATAATGCTACTATATAATTTCTTTCCTATAGGTTCAGTTCAGTTCAGTTTAGTTACTCAGTCGTGTCCAACTCTTTGTGACCCCATGAACCACAGCATGCCAGGCCTCCCTATCCATCACCAACTCCTGGAGTTTACCCAAACTCATGTCCTACAGGACAGACCTTTAAATATCAAGTCAATATTTTAAATGTGTGAATTTATAGAAGGAGAGCTGCAGGTGCAGTCATGTTTGTTGGGGTTAAAATTTCTCTGAACTTTTCCATAATTAACTTGCTGCAATTTAATACAGTTGGGAAACTTAGGCCTCAATTTTAACTAACACCAATTAAGATAATTATATTGTACAAACTCACTTTTTGGTTATGATATGATGGATCATCTTCATTTCTATTCCTGCAGTGTTTGAGTTGTGTCACTTTGTACCATACAGATGTTTCTTCTTAGTTTCAGTTCAGTGGTGAGTGATTTAAGCAGCCCATCAAACATTGTGTTTCTGTCACATAAGAAACTGCTACACAGCAAACTCATGAACTGCAGTTCTGAAACTTTAATATTTACAAACCATTTAAACTTCCCAATCAATGTAGAAAATCATTGATCTTTTAACACTCCTTTTCCTAAGGTTTGGTGAAGCATAGAAATTTAATTATTTTTTACTCTACTTAGCTATGATTATAATATATGCTATTATTTCTGTTATTATTATTGAACTAAATGTTAGCATTAGGTAAAAATACAATAAATAAGGTAATTTTAGAAGATTAAGATATTACTGCCTTAAGCACTGTCAGATAAGAAAACCATACATGAGTTGTAATTCAAAAAGCATCTTATAAACATAATCTTTCTGCAAAAATCCCTCAGTCAATAATGAATTTAGGAAACAATCCCTTTTATCATAGCATCAAGAAGAATAAAATACATATGAATAAGCCTACCTAAGGAGACAAAAATCTGTATTCTGAAAAGTGCAAGATGTTGATAAATGAAATCAAAGATGACACAAATAGATGGAAAGATACACCATGTTCTTAGACTGGAAGGAACAATATTGTGAAAATGACTATACTACCCAAAGCAATCTACAGATTCAATGCAATCTCTCAAATTACCAATGGCATTTCTCACAGAATTGGAACAAAATATTTTTCAGTTTGTATGGAAACATAAAAGAACATGAACAGCTAAAGCAATTTTGAGAAAGAAAAACAGAGCTAGAGGAATCAGGCTCCCTGACTTCAGACTATATTCCAAAGGTACAGTCATCAAAACAATATTGCATTGGCACAAAAACAGAAATATAGATCAGTAAAACAGGATAGAAAGCCCAGAGATAAAACCCACAAGCCTATGGTCACCTAATGTATAATAAAGGAGGCAAGAATATACAATGGAAAAAAGACAGCTGCTTCAATAAGTGGTGCTGGGAACTGGACAGCTACATGTAAAAGAATGACAATAGAAAACCTAACACCATGTACAAAAATAAAATCAAAATGGATTAAAGACCTAAATGTAAGGCCAGACACTATAAAATTCCTAGAGGAAGAGGTAGGCAGAACACTCTCTGATATCAACTGCAGCAAGACCTTTTTCAATCTACCTCCTAGAGTAATGAAAACAAAAACAAAAGTAAACAAATGGGACCTAATTAAATTTAAAAGCTCTTGAACTGCAAAGGAAACCATAAACAAAATGGAAGGACAACCTTTGGAATGAAAGAAAATATATGCAAATTAAGCCACCAAGAAGGGATTAATTTCTTAAATATACAAACTGCTTATGTAGTTCAACATCAAAAAAACAAACAAGCCAATCTAAAAAAAAAAAAAAAAAAAAAAGTACAGAAGACCTAAATAGACATTTTTACAAAGAAGATATACAGATGATTAAGTGCACAGGAAAAGATGCTCAATGTCAATAATTATTAGAGAAATGTAAATTAAAACTACAAAGAAGATACCACCTAACACTAGTTAGAGTGGTCATTATCAAAAAATCTACAAACAATAAATTCTGGAGAGAGTGTGGATAAAAGGGACCCCTCCTACACTGTTGGTGGGAATGTAAACCGGTACAACCACTTTGGAGAACACTATGGAGAGTCCTTAAAAATATAAAAATAAATCTACCATATGATCCAGTAATCCCACTCGTGGGCATATATTAGGAGAAAATTGTAATTAAAAAAAAAAAAACAATACAGGAATCCCAGTGTTCATTGTAGAACTATTTACAGGGAAGCAACCTAAATGTCCATCAACAGAGGGATAAATAAAGAAGATGTGTTACATATGTATGATGGAATAATACTCAGCTTTAGCAGCAAAATGGATTGAGCTAGAGATTGTCATACTGAATGAAGTAGCTCAGACAAAGACAAATATCAGCAGAGATCACTTACACATGCATGGTATCTAAGAAACAGTTACATATAAAGTTACCTACAAAGTAGAAACAAAGACACAGATGTAGAAAACAAACTTATGTTTACCAGGTGGCAAGGTGGGGAGAAATAAATTGGGAGATTGGGGTTGACATATACATGCTACTATACATAAAATACATAATTAATAAGGACCTACTGTATAACACAAGGGACTCTGCTCAATACTCTGTAATGGCCTTTATGGGAAAATGAAAAAGAGTGCATTCATGTATATGTACAACTGATTCACTCTGTTGTACACCTGAAACTTAAGAAAATATTGTAAAACAACTATACTCCAACAAAAGGTTTTAAAAAATGCTTCTGATTTGTATGTCTTTATATAATTTTAGCTGTATAATCATAAGGGATTTGATTTAGGTCATACCTGAATGGTCCAGTGGTTTTCCCTACTTTTTTCAGTGAAGAGGAACCAAAAAGCCTCTTGATGAAAGTGAAAGAGGAGAGTGGAAAAGTTGGCTTAAAGCTCAACATTCAGAAAACAAAGATCATGGCATCTGGTCCCATCACTTCATGGCAAATAGATGGGGAAACAGTGGAAACAGTGGCTGACTATTTTTTGGGGCTCCAAAATCACTGCAGATGATGATTGCAGCCATGAAATTAAAAGACGCTTACTCCTTGGAAGGAAAGTTATGACCAACCTAAATAGCATATTGAAAAGCAGAGACATGACTTTGCCAACAAAGTTCCGTCTAGTCAAGGCTATGGTTTTTCCTGTGGTCATGTATGGATGTGAGAGTTGGACTGTGAAGAAGGCTGAGCGCCGAAGAATTGATGCTTTTGAACTGTGGTGTTGGAGAAGACTCTCGAGAGTCCCTTGGACTGCAAGGAGATCCAACCAGTCCATTGTGAAGAAGATCAGCTCTGGGATTTCTTTGGAAGGAATGATGCTAAAGCTGAAACTCCAGTACTTTGGCCACCTCATGTGAAGAGTTGACTCATTGGAAAAGACTCTGATGCTGGGAGGGATTGGGGGCAAGAGGAGAAGGGGACGACAGAGGATGAGATGGCTGGATGGCATCACTGACTTGATGGACGTGAGTCTGAGTGAACTCCAGGAGTTGGTGATGGACAGGGAAGCCTGGTGTGCTGTGATTCATGGAGTTGCAAAGAGTCGGACATGACTGAGTGACTGAACTGAACTGAACTAACTGATATAATTTTAGCTAATTATAAGAACTTAATAATAGCCTTTATTTTGAAAACCAAGTTTCCTACAGAGTTATGTCCAAAACAACAAAGGTTTAAATCACAAAGGAAAACAAAATGTACTATATTTGTGTTAAATATTAGTCTCCTTTAGTATACGCTGACAATTTATTTGAGGAACAGTCATTCTATACTGTATAGTTTGTCCAAGCAATTTACTACCAACACAAAGCAATATGGCAAAAGAGCAAGAGATATAATATTTTGGAAATACCAATGGAGGTTAACTATAAAAAGATGATTTTGACAAATAAAAATTATAATTCTCCTACTCTCAACTAAGGCCTAATTTCTCAGCTTGAAAAATAAATAACTGCCCTTAATTCATCTGTTAATATAGTGAGGATTCAATCAACTAGTACTGAAAAAATAAATTTTAAATAGCAAATAACAACATAAATATAAAATATTAAGGTTTTTCTCCTTGAATGTTGTTCATTCAGACTCTAATATTTCCTTTCTAGACATATAGCTATTTGATCATTAAAGCATACATATCTGAAAACATTTATTATAAATACTGTCCAAAGTTTACTATCATTTGCTCTCATTTTTTGTGTTTGCTATACCTTGACATCACCAGCCTAATAATAATAGATGTTGCCTTTTTAGTTTGGTTTGATTTTATTTGCATTTAAATCTCAATTTGGTGTCTATTTATATTATGAACTAATTATGACATTAGAAGTATATATCTTATGATCATAACCATGTAAATAAAATAAAGGTCTGTTTATAGCTTGGTTAAAATTAAGGAATTTCTATTTTTCTCCAATTTTCATCAGAATTGAGATGGGTATTTCAGTACTCCAATCCATGTTTTCAGGGGGTGAGCAGGGCAAGATTCCCCAGCTGTCATCTATTGAGCTGACATTGATTACTTTTTCTGGCCCTTAGTTTTGATTTCATGTAGGTTACTAAGTTGGAGAAGGCAATGGCAACCCACTCCAGTACTCTTGCCTGGAAAATCCCATGGGCGGAGAAGCCTGGTAGGCTGCAGTCCATCCGGTCGCTAAGAGTCGGACAGGACTGAATGACTTCACTTTCACTTTGCACTTTCATGCATTGGAGAAGGAGATGGCAACCCACTCCAGTGTTCTTGCCTGGAGAATCCCAGGGACGGGGGAGCCTGGTGGGCTGCCGTCTATGGGGTTGCACAGAGTCGGACACAACTGAAGTGACTTAGCAGTAGCAGCAGCAGGTTACTAAGTTCTTTGTTCTTTACTAAGTTCTTTGTTCTCTTCCTTCATGCCTCTTTCTGTCTAGTGGCTTTCTATATTATATTTGGTTTACTCTTATATACACAGGGAGTATTCTGCAGTTCCTATTCATGCTGTATTCACAGAACTCTACAAGGCTAATTAAAACCAACACCAGTTACTTGTTGCCCATGGATGCAAAAGAATTCTACTTTTAAAGGAAATGTACTTCAGAAACTCTACCAGGCTACCCAAAGTCCTGTATTAGCACACCGAAGCCATTTCTTATTGGAACCTTGCACCTTTCTGAACATACGCACAAGTTCCCTGCTTCTGAATTCTCCAAAGCTCTTGGAAATTAGACCACTGCTTCCCCTTAGAGTTTAACACCTTGGCATAGCAAACATAAGCCTCCTCACAGAACAAAGGTTTTCTACCTGCCCTTGCTTCCTTCTGAGCTCTTTTCCTTCTTTGTACACAGAAAATCTCTGTCTAGGGCCTGAGCTGCCCAAACACATCAAATCCTGGCTCAGCTGAAGCGTCCTGTATTTTAGATCAGCTTCTCTAGACACAAAGTCTGTGCTAGTGTTTTTGTTTTTTCCTTCTTCTTCTTCTTAATCTACTCAAGAGACTTTTTTTGGGAGTGCCCTGAGAAGACTGTAAGGGATAAAGCTGATGGGGTGGGGGAAGAGGGGGAAGGCGCTAACCACACAAGCAAACTTGCATCTCCTAAGTGTGTGTCTCCTCTGTAGACTAATTTCAGGCTGACACCACAAAGAGGCTCTAGAAGAAAAACGACACAACAGAATCTGCCCTACCGCAATGCCAGTTCATTTGCTGAGGTACAGGGTGAGGACAAGCAGCTCCTGCTCTGTCTGTTGGAGAAGAGTGGTAAATCTCCCCAGATAGCACAGCTGTGAATATCTAGCAATGAACCTGCAGGGCAGTGGGAGAGTGGATGCACTGCCTCTTAAAGGAGCCCTAGGCATCCACTACAGCAGAGCTGATTATTGTTATCCACCTCTTTGAGTTCTCCCAAAGAAAGACCTGAGATATAGAGGTAGGTGCAGAAAATTTGTTTGGGAGGTGACCCCAGAAAACACTTATGAGCCAATGAAGAGTGTGAGAAAAGAAAGAGGTAGAAGCCCCAGGTATTGGGGGAAAATGGGCTGAGGATTCCCTAAGCCTTCTGAGAAGCCGACTCTACCTTGCTCTCTACCCAGTTGCTGTTGAACAACCTCTCAGTTCAACAAAGCTCTCAAGAACAGGAGAACAAATGTGCTTTTAAGATGGTAATCTGTTTAGGTGATGGGAAAAATCTATTACTGCTGCTAAGTCACTTCAGTCCTGTCTGACTCTGTGCAACCCCATAGACGGCAGCTCACCAGGCTCCTCCATGCCTGGGATTCTCCAGGCAAGAATACTGGAGTGACTTGCCATTTCGTTCTCCAAAATCTATTACAGTTTCCCACAAACTAATGTGGACTGTGGAGCATCATTTATTTGTATATGTCTTAGGATCCTTTTTTTTGTTTCTGTTCTACATATGTTCTACATTGAGTCCTTGATGTAGATACTTAATACTCATGCTAACAGGTGAAAGCTAGAATCAAGCTCTAATAATATAAGATGATGAACAAAAGCTATTCTTATAGCTGTGGCTAGACCCAAGATCATATTTTATATTCATCATTTTCCTTCAATACTATCTATTTTAAAATCCTATTTCTCCTGGCCAGCATTCCAATGACTTAGCTACCTTGACTGGTGAGACGATTTATGCTTTAATCCCTGAGGTATCTCATTTCCTGTTTTATCTTGTTTTTATTACTCTATGGTTGCTTCAATTGCCCATTCACTGTTATCACAAGAAATGGAATCACAAGTAAATGCCCCCAATAATTCTTGCATTCCAGACAGTAGGTTCACTATCCTAATTATATAGCAGTAACCTGAGCATATCAAATTAAGAATGTTCTATTAACTCTTTCAGGATAGGAAATCCTTTTATTTTTTGGATTCTGACCCATCAGCATGAGGAATCCACAGCGAAAAGGCAGGGGTTACAGTGAATGTGTGACTATCTCATAAACACAATTCTTTGTCACTCCACCATCAAGAAAGAAAGAATAAAATATAATCAACTTTCCAGCATGTGACTGCTTGATTCTCTTGAAAGACAGTAAAGACAGTAATGAATTGAGAGGTAAGTGTTCAGGGGAAAAAACCTCAAGATGATTCTTAGGATCACTGTAGTAAGTAAAAGAATGTGGGCTGGAATGATGTGTCACCTGGTCTCCACGTGGCTGTTCTCCAAAACAGCCATGGCAGCATCTTTTTTAATGATCTATCAAGAAAATCTTGTTCTTTTCATCTTTAAATTGAACTGTTTATTTGGAATGTATTTGCTTTAGGGTGGTTTCATTCTAGTGGAAGATTGCTTTGATATATGTCATGAAAATATTGTCCAAGAGAATAAGCATAACTTTCTCAAAATTGATTAGCAATTAATTTTTATAATGACTATAATATTTATACAAAACTTGAAGACCATTAATGATGCTCCAAAAATTATCTCTGCCATCCCCCCAAAAGAAAGATGAGTATGGCAAAGAAAAATATTTTTAAGGGTACAAATCTCCAGTTATAAGATGAATAAATATTAGGAATGTAATGTACATGGGAATGAATGGTGACAAGAGCCAACAACACCTTACTGTATATTTGAAAGTTACTAAGAGGGAGGATGTTAAAAGTTCTCATCACACACACACACACACACACACACACTACACACACACAAAACTGTAACTATGCAAGGTGATGGCTGTGTCAACTAACCATACTGTGGTAATCATTTAGCAACATATACATATATAAAATCATAATATATATATCTTAAATTTATACTATGTTCTATGTCAGTTATATATCAATAAAACTTAAAAAAATAGCCTGTAATATTATGTTAAATTGTATGAACCACAGGTTTTAGTGAATCAAAATTTCCTTTTGTGAACAACTAATTTTATCTTCCATCTGACTTTCCTACTGACCAAGTAGAAGATTTTTGGCTAGTTAGGGTGTCATTGACATTTGCAGCCTATTTAGGGTAATAGCTGGATATGAGGCTGGTCATCCAGCAGGAAATATTGAAGCTGCCAACTCTCTTTTCTATACTATAGCAGATTCAGTTTTCATTAAATTTTCTTCAAGAGAGATCCATAGCTCAGAAGACAAAATTTGACTTATTTAACCAGTTAACAAAAAATACTTTTTAAAAATTATTACCAGATTTGTCATACTTGGAAATAAATCTTTCCATTTTGAACATAATTATTTTAAAGTAGCAAGCAGATTTAAAAAGGACAACCAGCATATCCAGGGTTATTTGTGTTTTCACTCTGCAGTTGGTAGAGATGTTAAAAGAAAATAAAGAGACCTGACATATGATGGACAGCAAGGCAGTGCAGAGGTCCAGGTGGACTCTGCTCAGTCTCTGGCTCAGAGCAGGCTGAAGACTCATGAGTCTGAAGAGGAATATGTATGTATTTCACATCATGTTTGCAAGGACAAGTAAATGGGACTGATCCTGGCAGTCTGCCCTAATTTGAAAAAGGCATATGCTGATGTCCTTCGGCCAACTCATACATGACAATGTCTTTTATCCAGGTCAGACAAACAGAACATAAAAGACACAATTCATGCTTCTACTGGACCCTGGCCTGAGCTCTCAAGCAGAAAGCATGTTTCAGCAGCAGACCACCTTCCTTCTTACCCTTACCCTGATATCCACCCATTTTCCTCATTTGTGCTTTTGTTATTGATTACGTTACTGTTTTACAGACCCTCTTTTACATGATGGAGCAATTTGTGTAACTTTTCAAATGACTTATATAACTTTAGATGTTGGCTGTGGTTATATTTAAATATAATCTTCCTTTTCTTTTCTTTTTTTCCATGATGACATTTTCTAGAGTGCCTGTTATGTGATGGGAATAGTGTTAGTTTGGGGATCATAGGTGAAAAGTAAAACAGGATCTTTATCGTTGTAAAGTTTAAAGCCTAGTAATCAGAACGAAAGGCTGTCAGATAATTAAAATATACTGAGATATCTTCTTTGTAAAGCAGTGTTCAAAGTACTATGAAGACACATAAGGCAAGCACCCACTGTGTACAAAGGGAGATTTTCCAGAGAAAGTGATTTCTGTTATGTCTGAATGTTAAATAAACCTTAAACAGATGGAGTTGGAAGAGAAGGGAGAATTCCAGGTAGAAAGAACAAGCATAAAACATGAGTCAAGAGAAAGTACCCTCAACATTGATCTTCAGAAACAGGAGAAACACAACAGGTTGAGGCTAGAATATAAGCAGAGGAGAGATTTGAAACTCCTATAATGCCAAAGGCATGCCACAATGTGAATTCTTTTTAACTTGTAGGATGACATGATTAGAATTTTAGTTTGAGAGGCAATGTACAAATGATAAATAGTATCTAGCAATATGGTGCTAGGTTCCATAGTCTTAACGCTCACTACAGGGCAAAATTTCAGTTTACTTGGCTGAAATCTTAATGAAAGTCTTAATGTAACATCCCTCATAGGATTGTTTTGAAGATTCCATTAGTAAATATATGTAGAAAACTTAAAATATGCTTTGTAAATACTAAATAAATGATTATTTTGTGACCCTTATTATTATTATTTAGTACAAGACCATTACTTTGGTTGCACTGTAGAAGATATATCAAAGATGTATGGTATGAATAGACAGGAAAAAATGTGATGTTACTATAGTAGTCCAGCAATAAATGATTTGTTATAATTTAGCCACTAAATCATGTCTGACTCTTTGTGACCCCACCAACTGCAGCATGCCAGGCTCCCCTGTCTTCCACTATCTGCTAGAGTTTGCCCAAATTCATGTCCACTAAATTAGAACATAGGGAGAGAGGAATGGATGGAAGAAGATAGATTTTAGAGGGTTGGTGATATAGAACAAAGAATTCTCAGTGGCTGACTGCATGTAAGGGTGAGGTAAAAAAAGGTTATGGATGACAGAGGTAACAAGGGACATTTGGAAAAGACAGAGTGTCTGAAAGTGGCAGCACTGAACACCTACAATATATAGAAACTGCTGCTAACTAACTGAAAAATGGCAAGAAAACCAATAGCAACACTAACAAAGTTAGAAACAGTCGGTTTAAATATGCGACACACCACTTCACATTATTAAAATATCAAATTCCAGAAAGTTGGGGGAAAAAAAACAAACAAAAGAAATGTGGGGCACCAGAACATTTTGCCCCATGTTTCAAATTTTGGAATAAGATGACGATAAAAATCAGACCGTCTACAGGTATAGAGTCCAATAAAATTTGGAATCAGTCTCATGAAGGACATATATGGCTATGTTCTTTATAACATTAGCTTTTGGAGGGGAAAATTAAGCATCAATATTTACACTGATAGATTATTACACTATTATATATATACTCTGCTATTGTCTCTGCCTCTGAGATCCATTCAGAGCAGCTGCTGGACCATCACCCATAAGGCACTGTGGCAGGACCCGGGGTGGTCGGGAGCCCCTTGAGCATGTGTGGCCCATTGTGGAGGCCTACGCTGTGCACCTCGCGCCGGAGCGGTAGGCCAGTCTCCAGACCCCAGGGACAATGGCTGGCAGCTACCTCAGTCTCAGGGCCATGGGAGGAACAGTTGAGGTGGGACTTCTTGGGCGGCAGGGCCTCCCATGTGCTCTGAGTAAAGATCTCCTGACTGACGATGTCTACTGTCTGTGCTGAGGGGCAGCTTCTGGGGGATCTTGCACCACAGCAGGGAGACGGGGCTGGATGATGGCCCCATCCTCAGGCTAACCAGCTGTGGCCAAGGACCAGAGGGTGAGACGAAGTCCAGACAGAGGGAGCCAAGACAGCAGAGTCCGTGTTTCTGTGTGTTTCAGGGGGTTATGGGGGTCCTGGGGGCCTCAGGGAGGGTGGGCATCTTCATGTTTTGCCACAGAAGCCCAGGAAGGAGGCCTCCTGGAAAGTGCCGATCTGGGGAAGGGCCGCAGGCAGTCAGGGTCAGCGGAATCTGGCCTACAGCCCTGCCCCTCTGGGAGAAAGCAAAGAAGAACTAAAGAGCTTCTTGATGAAAGTGAAAGAGGAGAGTGAAAAAGTTGCCTTAAAACTCAACACTCAAAAAACGAAGATCATAGCATCCGGTTCCATCACTTCATGGCAGATAGATGGGGAAACAATGGAAACAGTGATAGACTTTATTTTCTTGGGCTTCAAAATTTCTGAAGATGGTGACTGCAGCCATGAAATTAAAAGAGGCTTGCTCCTTAGAAGAAAAGCTATGACCAACCAAGACAACATATTAAAAAGGAGAGACATTACTTTTCCAACACAGGTCCATCTAGTCAAAGCTATGGTTTTTCCAGTAGGCATGTATGGATGTGAGAGTTGGACCATAAAGATAGCTGAACACTGAAGAATTGATGCTTTTGAACTGTGGTGTTGGAGAATATTCTTTTTTTTTTTTTTTTTTTTTTTATTTTTATTTTTATTTTTTTTTTTAATTTTATTTTATTTTTAAACTTTACATAACTGTATTAGTTTTGCCAAATATCAAAATGAATCCGCCACAGGTATACATGTGTTCCCCATCCTGTTCTTGAGAGTCCCTTGGACTGCACGGAGATCCAACCAATCAATCCTAAAGGAAATCAGTCCTGAATATTCATTCATTGGAAGGACTGACGCTGAAGCTTAAACTCCAGTACTTTGGCCACCTGATGCAAAGAACTGACTCACTGGAAAAGACCCTAATGCTGGGAAAGATTGAAGGCAAGAGAAAGGGACAACAGTGGATGAGATGGTTGGATGGCATCACGGACTCAATGGACATGAGTTTGAGTAAGCTCTGAGAGTTGGTGATGGATAAGGAGGCCTGGCTTGCTGCAGTCCATGGGGTTGCAAAGAGTCTGAGGTGACTGAGCGAATGAACTGAACTGAACTGAACTGATTGACCTCACTAATGATGCACTGCCAGAACCTGCCCATTATGTGTATATATTTCTGATCCTTACTGTGTGACTTCATTTCCTTCTTTGGGAGGAGTCTGTTGCTTTGCTACCTTAACATCAGAATGGGACTGTGAGTTGCTGTTTTGGCCAAGGAAATGAAAGCAGAAGTAACAGTCTGCCAATTCTGAGCAAAAACTTTAACAGTCATTTGGCAGTTTCAGCAGGTCCCTGGGGTTGATCCTTTTGATTTCATTCCAGGATATAGATATTATATAGCAGAGCGGTGAAAAAACCCTGCAGATCCTGGAGATTTCAAGCAACAATATGAGTAAGAAATGCACAAATACTGTTCTAAGCCACTGGTATCATTTTGATTATTTGTTTAGTAACTGATAGTCTCTACATCTTGTAAACTCCTGATTGTGAGAAAGCATTTTACTCATCTTTAACTTTTCAATGATCACCATCCCATGAAGGAGAAATCTCTAAAAATGTCACTTCTCAGCATCTTCTGCATTATAGCTGTTGTGTCTCTCTCCTCTCTTGGCTCTTCTATTATGCTTTCCTTAATGGAGGAGTGACCACTGTATAGAGCCATTCTTGGCCCACACCCATGGAAAGGCATTTGTCTATCACAGCATACATTCACTCAGATCACAGAGGTCTGGAAATACTTTCAATTCAGTGTCCTTGGCAGAAAGTACCAGTGAATTAGAATTAGCACTGATTTAAAATCTATTTGTTATCTCTGGTCTAGGGAAGAGGTAATAGGCTTGAGATTTGAGGATCAGTTCAGTTCAGTTCAGTTGCTCAGTTGTGTCCAACTCTTTGCGACCCCATGAATTGCAGCACGCCAGGCCTCCCTGTCCATCACCAGCTCCCGGAGTTCACTCAAACTCACGTCCATAGAGTCGGTGATGCCATCCAGCCATATCATCCTCTGTCATCCCCTTTTCCTCCTACCCCCAATCCCTCCCAGCATCAGAGTCTTTTCCAATGAGTCAACTCTTCACATGAGGTGGCCAAAGTACTGGAGTTTCAGCTTTAGCATCATTTCTTCCAAAGAACACCCAGGGCTGATCTCCTTCAGAATGGACTGGTTGGATCTCCTTGCAGTCCAAAGGACTCTCAAGAGTCTTCTCCAACACCACAGTTCAAAAGCATCAATTCTTCAGTGCTCAGCTTTCTTCACAGTCCAACTCTCACATCCATACATGACTACTGGAAAAACCATAGCCTTGACTAGATGGACCTTTGTTGGCAAAGTAATGTATTTGGTTTTGAATGTACTATCTAGGTTGGTCATAACTTTCCTTCCAAGGAGTAAGCATCCTTGATTTCATGGCTGCAATCACCATCTGCAGTGATTTTGGAGCCCCCCAAAATAAAGTCTGAAACTGTTTCCACTGTTTCCCCATCTATTTGCCATGAAGTGATGGGACTGGACGCCATGATCTTAGTTTTCTGAATGTTGAGCTTTAAGGCAGCTTTTTCACTCTCCACATTCACTTTCATCAAGAGGCTTTTTAGTTCGTCTTCACTTTCTGCCATAATGGTGGTGTCATGTGCATATCTGAGGTTATTGATATTTCTCCCGGCAATCTTGATTCCAGCTTGTGCTTCTTCCAGTCCAGCGTTTCTCATGATGTACTCTGCATATAAGTTAAATAAGCAGGGTGACAACATACAGCCTTGATGTACTCCTTTTCCTATTTGGAACCAGTCTGTTGTTCCATGTCCACTTCTAACTGTTGCTTCCTGACCTGCCTATAGGTTTGAGGATAGCACTGCTCTTATGTATCTCACTTAAACTTCCTGAACTTTGCAAAATTAATTTGAAAACTTTCTTATAATTTCAGTCAATTTTAACATATTTCAAAATATATAAATTCAAGTTGCCTTTCTTATTTTCAATTAAATTTTGTGATTATGTTTAGTCCAAATTTCATTTAAAATTTTAATGTCCCTTATTGTGATACTTAAGTCATTTTTTTGTGGCAGAAATTTTTGAAAAACCATTTAAATTACAATAGGGAAATGAAAACTATTATTTTTAAATAATGAGTTTGTGATAGCTATTCTAATGATACCTTTTGACTTCTTGCCCTGTATTTACATCATAATAAATATTAAAATTGGAGCTTGTAAACACTCAAGATAATTTAAAGTACAGTTTTTAAAAAAAGAAAAGAAAGCACATTCAGGTTTTTTGAATCACTAATTCAAGCACTGTTCTCTTGATTAGAACTTAAGCATATTTTACTATATTAGAAAACAGAAGGACACTTTAGCATTTTATTTGGAAATGTATTTGAGCATTCAAATAGAACTGTAAAGCTGTTTCAATTTTGGTTAATGAAGAAGCTCCTCTTCTCTGCCAATTTAATGAATGGAAACTAAGAAACATCCAAAGGGTAACAAAGATGGAGTCTTACAACCAAAACTCTAATAATGGTTTAAAATCAAAAGACCTCCAGACTTCCTGAGATTTAAGAATTTTTTGTGCTAATTCTCTTAGGTTTCAGAAACCTTTTAAAACTCTTAAATAACTCTTCTAGATAAATTTTAAAAATAAACCCCTGCTTTTAAAATGCAAATATGTTTAAATCTTGTACTTACATACAAATTATTCTCATCTTCATTTGTATTTTCCTACTTCAAACACATTATTTCTTTAATCTCATTTCGAAATGAGTGTCAATTTTTCCTTAATATACTCAGAGGTCATGTAATAATTCTTTAGGAGAAAAGGTATATAATTAGATATGTGGCTACATTTAAATGCTTATATTACTGATGCTATTGATTAATCAATATTAATTATTTTGAATGCCTCCCTGTAGCAGTTAATGGTGAAAGAAACAAAAAAATGTGTATTCTAATAAAGCTTATTTTGATTAAGAGAGATATTTACAGAGGCCAAGGACTCTTGCCAATCAACCAATTCAAAGTACACACTAGCCAGTTACCATCTTTCTGAAACTCTCACTCATTGAATCACTATCTTTTGCCCTTATCTTTTGCCTTTTTACCCAACAGCCAGACACCAGGTGACTTGAAACAATCTTTACATCCCTGAACACACTGAAATTTATTCAAAAGAAGCCAATCATTAATCTGGTTACCCTGTCTTCCCTTGCTTTTCCTGTGGAAGCCATAACAAAGGCTCTCTCCATGCTTTCTATTTGCACCTTCTGCCTCTTGATCTATCCAGGTGCTTCCTCATGTGGTCTTGCATGCTGTGGTGTTCCCCCTCTTCTAAGAAACTGAGAGTAATAAACTCTCTTTTCAGTAGCAATAGTCTTATGTTGGCCTCACCATACCTGAATAATAGTAAATTATAATAAATGCCATATTTTAAAACATAGATATGTATATATACATGTATATGTCAATAGTATACATATGTGTATTTTTTGCTGACAGGGCTTTATTGTACAATTCAACCACTGTGACCCTCTCTTCCATTAGTTAATAACATTGGTATATGTTTAAGAAACAACATAATCTACTAAATATATCAGTTAATTCATTTTGTGAATTTTGACTTTCCAAAATATCAGTAAACTCCATCGACAATGATTTCAAATAGATTTTTAGATTTTATACATATGGCATGTTTCAGATGCAAGTGATCCTTTTAAAATAAATATATGATTACAAAAACATGCTTCTCAGTAAATATAAAGACTACTTTTTATGAAAAAACCTTGCAAATAAGAAGAAAGTAAATAATTTGAAATTCTTTTCTCAAAAGATTACACTATGCCACTAAGGATTAAGATGAGAATTGGGGTTAATGATCAAGTTTCCATCATATGTTAATGTGCTTACTCACTTCAGTCATTTCAGACTCTTTGAGATCCCATGGACTATAGCCCACCAATCTCTTCTGTCCATATAATTGTTCAGGCAAGAATTCTGGAGTGGGTTGCCAATTTGTAACCAGGGATTGAATCCACATCTCTTGCATTTCCTGCATTGGAAGGTAGATTCTTTACCAGCAGCACCACAATGAGTCCTGACATACAGACTATAGCACCATATGTCAGAAACATGCTTGGTAATCAGGTAGGCAAGATATCTTCAGACAGCAGAGGACTCACCAGAGAGTACTTCTTTTTTGGTTCACCAATGCAATCTTCTCTCTCTTTTGGTTCCATGGATCACATAAACTGTACTCCCCTCTGTCCCCCTCCTCCCCATTCTGATGTCATGCAGAACAAAGTGATTAAAATTTCCATGTGTATTTTCATAGTAGAAATTTCATAATTGTCATTTTAGAGTTCCTTGTACTGTTTTGATATGAACAATTCATTTTGATTCCTGTTTCCAGCATAAGGAATTTCACTCATTCAGAGAAAAAGAGATATTTATCTACGCTGTGAGTATAACTACAGATTGAGAAGACATAAAACAAATAACAATGAAGTTTAACTCTGTGGTTTTTAAGAGGAAGTCAGATAATCTACTCCAATTCTTCATCATCTTAATGATGAAGAATTACAATTATATAATAATTTTAGAAATCTTATAAACAATGGAGAACATGAAAAAAGACATGAAGGCATAGGAAGAGAAACATAATGGCATTGAAAAAAACTGGATGCTCTGAAATTTGATAGAGGTCAAACTAGACATGATCTTCCCTGAAAGCACAATGCAATACAATCAAATGCAAGAAAATAAGTTTATAAAATTGCTGCATGTTTATATAAATCTAATTTTCTGTTTTTTCCAGTCAAAATAAAAAATAGACTTTTAGTTAATTCACTTTTCTACTTTGTCTTTTCTAGTTTTGTTCTATGTTTTTTTTTTACTTTTAGTTCAATAGATTTATATACACTAGAAAATAATTCTATATATCTATGAAATATATGAAGTTAATAGAAATTTTATGAAGCATTAAAAATGTGAATATTTACATTATCAATTGACATCAATAAAATATTTGCTGATTTTAATTAGGCTTTGATTAGCTTGAGTTTTCAGAATATCCATGGCTTAGGTCAATAATGACAGTAATAAAATTGTCAGTGTTAATCTTGGGAACAATGACTCAGTGGGAATAAAAATATTGTCACTTTCACATGTAAAAGTTAGTTAATGTATTGATGATGGGTCAATGAGAGAGATAACATTACCCTGCACTTTATTAAACCTATAGTGTTTTTCTTGCAGAGTGATTAATATGTAGTTATTGTTACATGCTACTCAATTAATAACAATAGATTTATTAAAAGGACAGGAAAACATTATGCATTCTCCACATAATTTCTCAAATTATTGTGAATAAACTATTCAATCATACATTAACAATTTGACTTTAATGCCCCACTCATACCTATGGATAGATCATCTAAACAGAAAATTAACCAGGAAACACAAACATTAAGTGAAACAATGGACCAGTTAGACCTAATTGATATCTATAGTACATTTCACCCCCAAAACAATGAATTTCACCTTTTTCTCAAGTGCACATGGTACCTTCTCCAGGATAGATCACATCCTGGGTCATAAATCTAGCCTTGGTAAATTTAAAAAAAAAAAAAATTGAAATAATTCCAAGCATCTTTTCTGACCACAATGCAGTAAGATTTGATGTCAATTACAGGAGAAAAACTATTAAAAAGTCCAACATATGGAGGCAGAACAACACACTGCTGAATAACCAACAAATCATAGAAGAAATGAAAAAAGAAATCAAATTATGTATAGAAATAAATGAAAATGAAAACACAACAACCCAAAACCTATGGGACTTTGTAAAATAAGTGCTAAAGGGAAGGTTCATAGCAATACAGGCTCACCTCAAGAAACAAGAAAAAAGTCAACTAAATAACCTAACTCTACACATAAAGCAACTAGAAAATGAAGAAATGAAGAACCCTAGGGTTAGTAGAAGGAAAAATGTCTTAAAAATTAGCGTAGAAATAAATGCAAAAGAAACAAAAGAGACCATAGCAAAAATCAACAAAGCTAAAAGCTGGTTCTTTGAGAAGATAAATAATATTGACAAACCATTAGCCAGACTCTTCAAGAAACAAAGGGAGAAGAATCAAATCAACAAAATTAGAAACGAAAATGGAGAAATCACAAAAGAAAACACAGAAATACAAAGGATCATAAGAGACTACTATTGCAACTATATGCTAATAAAATGGACAATTTGGAAGAAATGGATGAATTCTTAGAAAAGTACAACTTTCCAAAACTGAACCAGGAAGAAATAGAAAATCTTAACGAATCCATCACAAGCACGGAAATTGAAACCATAATCAGAAATCTTCCAGCAACAAAAGCCAAGGACCAGACAGCTTCACAGCTGAATTCTACCAAAAATTTAGAGAAGAGCTAACACCTATCCTACTCAAACTTCCAGAATATTGCAGAGGAAGGTAAAACTTCCAAGCTCATTCTATGAGCCCACCATCACCCTAATACCAAAAGATGCCACAGAAAAAGAAAACTACAGGTCAATATCCCTGATGAACATAGATGCAAAAATCCTTAACAAAATTCTAGCACAGAATCCAACAACATATTAAAAAGATCATACATCATGACCAAGTGGGCTTTATCCCAGGGATGCAAGGATTCTTCCATATCCACAAATAAATCAATGTAATACACCACATTAACAAATTGAAAGATAAAAATCATATGATTATCTCAATAGATACAGAGAAAGCCTTTGACAAAATTCAACATCCATTTATGATTAAAAACCTTCCAAAGAGCAGGAATAAAAGGAACATACCTCAACATAATAAAAGCTATATATGATAAACCCACAGCAAACATTATCCTTAATGGTGAAAAATGAAAGCATTTCCCCTAAGTCAGGAACAAGACAAGGGTTCCCATTCTCACCACTACTATTCAACATAGTTTTGGCCACAGCAATCAGAGCAGAAAAAGAAATAAAACTAATCCACACTGGCAACGAAGAAGTAAAACTCTCACTGTTTACACATGACATGATCTTCTACATAGAAAAGCCTAAAGACTCCACCAGAAAATTGCTAGAGCTAATCAATGATTATAGTAAATTTGCAGGATATAAAATTAACACAGAGCAATCCCTTGCATTCCTATACACTAACAATGAGAAAGCAGAAAGAGAAATTAAGCAAAGAATTCCATTCACCATTGCAATGAAAAGAATAAAATACTTAGAAATATATCTATCTAACCTAAAGAAACAAAAGACCTATATATAGAAAACTATGAAACACTGCTGAAGGAAATGAAAGATGACACAAATAGATGGAGAAATATACCATGTTCATGGATTGGAAGAACCAATATAGTGAAAATGAGTATACTATGCAAAGCAATCTATAGATTCAATGAAACCCCTATCAAGCTACCAACAGTATTTTTCAAAAACTAGAACAAATAATTTCACAGTTTGTATGGAAATACAAAAAAACGTCAAATAGACAAAGTAATCTTGAGAAATAAGAATGGAACTGGAGGAATCAACCTGCCTGACTTCAGGCTCTACTACAAAGCTACAGTCATCAAGACAGTATGGTACTGGCACAAAGACAGAACTATAGATCAATGGAACAAAATAGAAAGCCCAGAGGTAAATCTACGCACCTATGGACACCTTAACTTTAACAAAGGAGGCAAGAATATACAATGGAGAAAAGACAATCTCTTTAACAAGTGGTGCTGGGAAAACTGGTCAACCACTTGTAAAAGAATGAATCTAGAATACTTTCTAACACCATACACAAAACTCAAAATGGATTAACAAATCTAAACATAAGACAAAAAACTATAAAACTCATAGAGGAAAACATAGGCAAAACACTCTCTGACATACATCACAGCAGGATCCTCTATGACCCACCTCCCAGAATAACAGAAATAAAAGCAAAAATAAACAAGTGGAACCTAGTTAAACTTAAAAGCTTTTGCACAATGAAGGAAACTATAAGCAAGGTGAAAAGACAGCCTTCAGAATGGGAGAAAATAATAGCAAATGAAGCAACTGACAAAGAATTAATCTCAAAAAATATATAAGCAACTCCTGCAGCCCAATTCCAGAAAAATAAACGACCCAATCAAAAAATGGGCCAAAGAACTAAACAGACATTTCTCCATAGAAGACATATAGATAGCTAACAAACACATGAAAAGATGCTCAACATCACTCATTATCAGAGAAATAGAAATCAAAACCACAGTGAGGTACCATTTCATGCCAGTCAGAATGGCTGCTATCCAAAAGTCTACAAGCAATAAATGCTGGAGAGGGTGTGGAGAAAAGAAAAATCCCACCTTCTTACACTGTTGGTGGGAATGCAAACTAGTTCAGCCACTATGGAGAACAGTGTGGAGATTGCCTAAAAAACTGGAATTAGAACTGCCATATGACCCAGCAATCCCACTGCTGGGCATACACACTGAGGAAACCATAATTGAAAGAGACACGTGTACCCCAGTGTTCATCACAGCACTGTTTATAATAGCCAGGACATGGAAGCAACCTAGATGTCCATCAGCAGATGAATGGATAAGAAAGCAGTGGTACATATACACAATGGAATATTATTCAGCCATTAAAAAGAATACATTTGAATCAGTTCTAATGAGGTGGATACAGAGGGAAGTAAGCCAGAAAGAAAAACACCAATACAGTATACTAACACAATATATATGGAATTTATAAAGATGGTAACGATAACTCTTTTAGACAGCAAAAGAGACACAGATGTATAGAACAATCTTTTGGACTCTGTGGGAGAAGGTGAGAGTGAAATGACTTGAGAGAATAGCATTGAAATGTGTATATTATCATATGTGAAACACATCACCAGTCCAGGTTCAGTGTATGAGACAGGGTGCTCAGGGCTAGTGCACTGGGATGACCCAGAGGGATGGGTTGGGGAGGGAGGTGGGAAGAGGGCTCAGGATGGGGAACACATGTACACCTATGGCTGATTCATGTCAATGTATGGCAAAACCACTACAATATTGTAAATTAATTAGCCTCCAATTAAAATAAATAAATAAAATTTGAAAATAAGATACTCTGGAAAAGTAGGTAAATTTTTGGAAAGTGTGTTTATGTGCATATGTGTGTGTGTGTGTGTGTGAATTTGAACTGCAATGACAGAGGGATATAAAAAGAAGAGAGAAAGTCCCTTATATGCAAGCCTGTCTGTAGATTTGAATTCTCTGTTAAACATTATCAAAATAATATGATTGATGATGCAATCTCATTATTATCAAAACAGGAGTGCTCATCAAATCACTGCTTATTTTCATTTATATTTTAGAGTATAGTGAGCTAATCTGCCTGCCAGAGAAGGAAACTCAAGTGTCACTGGTTCGATTCCAGGGGTAAGAAGATCCCCCTGGAATAGGGAATGGCTACCCACTCCAGTATTATTCCCTGGAAAATCCAATGGACAGAGTAGTCTGGTGGGCTACAGTCCATGGCATTGCCAAGAGCTGGACTGAGCAGCTGGGCACTATAATGCGCTAACAGTCAAAAGTAGAGTTTTAATCAAAAGGTTATGGGTTAAAAGAAAATTAAAAACAATGTGAATTTTTCTCCATTTGAAACTTATCTGAATGTTAGTAATATATAAAATATATTCTAGAATGATATTTAAATGTAACACATGTATACCTGTGGCAGATTCATTTTGATATTTGGCAAAACTAATACAGTTATGCAAAGTTTAAAAATAAAATAAAATTAAAAAAAAAAAGAGCTATTTGGAATATATGTTGCAATTTGCTAACAAATTTCAAAGCAGTGATTTCCTTCAGAGAGGGAGGTTAACCATAATTCATTATTATTGTTCCATTAGTTATAAATTTATTTTCTTTTATTTATTACTCAAAAATTTGCATTAAAAAGTAAACTATTATCAATAGTTTGAAGATATTATTCTCTTTTTACTGACATAACTTGTATCATCTGTAGAGTGGAGGGAGAGTTTGGTTTAATATATAAGATCACAATTTCTGGAGATGGATCCTCTAGCTTCTTCAAATCCTTAATTCTACCATTCACCCTATTAAATTCTTAATTCAAACCAGTCAATCCTGAAGGAAATCAGTCCTGAATACTCATTGGAATGACTGATGCCGAAGCTGAAGTTCCAATACGTTGCCCACCTAATGTGAATAACTGACTCATTGGAAAAGGTCCTGATGCTGGAAGAGTCAATTCCTAGGCAGGTTGCTAAAAAGTCCGGGGGTCCCTGGGAAGAGAGGGATCTGGGGTTCTTGAGGCAGAGGAAAGGACCAACTTTATTTTTATTTCTCTACATTCCTTAGTCTTAGTCACATAAAATGTTTTTTTCTTTAAGCCCAGAACTTATGATTACAAAACAAACAACTCAGTTTAAACTCTGTACTAAGGATTATATGACAACAATGTATCCTGCTTGAGGACAGTTTCTCCTTTCAGAAAACCTTGGGACTAATCCTGATATCTTAGAATGTATATTATGGGAGTTAGTCTGGTAGGATCTTTCTATTGTTAAATTCTAATCCTGCTATCCTAAAATGTAAATTGTGGGAGTGGGTCTGGTAAAATTTTTACAACCTTGAGATATTCTTTTGATTTATTGTAATAACTAATTTAAAAAGTATATAACTCTATTGCTAACACTAGTAAAGGGAGCACTCTACATCCCACTTCTGAGGTCTATGTCAGAAGCTTTCTCTGTTCCTTTTCTTACTTTAATACAACTCTGCCACACAAAACATCTTGAGCAATCAATTCTAGTCCCTGGTCCCATAGCTAAATCTTCTACTTTGGAGATCATGAATCCAACATCGTTCACAAGCTATCAGTGCTGGGAAAGATTGAAGGCAGGAGAAGTGAACGACAGAGGATGAGATGGTTGGATGGCATCGCTGACTCGATGGACATGAGTTTGGGTAAACCCTGGGAGTTGGTGATGGACAGGGAAGCCTGGAGTGCTGCAACCCATGGGGTTGCAAAGAGTTGAACATGACTGAGTGACTGAACTGAACTGAACATTTGACCCTATAAGCCTAACCTTGTGTGAATTAATTCACTTTTCTGAAAAAATTGTTACTTCTATTCCTATTTAAAGGGCAAATATAATTTTAATGATGAATTGACATCTGAAAGCACTTAGACCATAACTGGGAGCAAGAAGAGCATTGAGGAACTGTTAGATCTTTCATTGTGCACTCTGGATAAAATTCTACTTGCTAAATCCAGAGGTTCAGCATTAACAGAGTAGAGTAGACATTTTGACATTCAAAATGTCATTGAATTTCTCCACTGTCAGTGTTATATCTTCCTTTCCTTATTCTCCAAGATTTCTGTTACAACTGTAGTGAACTCAATATCAAACCATGGATAAGAATGGGCATATAATAATTGCTGAAAGGCTATAATATTGGAAAACTATATAAAGAAAAAATAAAAAATATTTCTTGACAATAAATGTCAGCACAAAACCATACAGTATTAGATATGTTTTTACACCTTGACAAGTTTCTCTACTCAAACTAATTTCTAATAATCTCAGTTATCATTTATCATTGATAGATGATATAATCACATTCCCACTTGCCAGTTACAAAACTTCTTTGAAGTGATCTTTTAAATTTTATAGAGGAACAAGCTGATCTTCTACTACAAATTTGTAATGGAAGTGATTAACATAAACAATTGAGATGTTTATTCTTGTTGACAGATAACAGTGGACTCTAAAATACAGATGCTGTGAAACCTATGTACGAGTTTCACTTTGACCATGAGGATGCCAGTTAATTGCTTAATTAATTTTAGTATGCTGAAGATTGAAACTTTATTCATGGATCTGGAGTAGAATGCCCATATATCATTAATACATGATCACGGAATAATCTGTATTATAAAGGCTGTTTATCAAAGCATATTTTAACTTTTTAACATTTGAAGCATTTGTGATCACTGATAAAAATTCTTCTTTTCAAAAGAGACTGATATTATATTAATAGATAAGTATATATATATTTTTTTCCTTAGATAAGAAGTTTACTGGCAAATGAGAAATTCATAACTTTAGTAAGTATAGAAAGACATGTTTTGATAAACTTAGTTATAAATGGAGTTGACTATGAAAAATCAAATTTAGCCATTTAGAGAATGAGAAATATGATCTTTATCAATGAAAAATGATTTATGTTATTGGGAAATATTTTAAACCATATAAAATGCAGTTGTTTCTCCTTTGTTTTAATAAGACATACATAAAGCATTGGTCTAGAGGAAGAAAATTCAAAGAAATTCCAGAGAAGAGGTGTAAGATGACTAAATTTTAAGAACATTGCTTTAAAGATGAGAGATGTCTAAGCTAGTATAATCAGTGAAGGTAACTCCTCAGAGTTATTTAATTATCCTTTTCAGTTTTCATTAAAAGTCATTCTTTGCCTCCACAAAGAAAACCCAAAGTGGAGCTTGGCCTAAAGTGAAACTCCTATGATTAATTTTGGTATGATATAGTATTTCTGAAATCAGTTGTTACTGAGATATTGTTTTATATCCTCCTGTGCTGATACTCTTAAAATATATGCAATATTTCATGACTATGTCATGGCTTATTAAATTATTCAGTAATGTTTTACCCAACATATTGTAAGACTCTAGGCACCGAAACTCTGAAGATAACTAAGGTACAGCCTTTGTTTAAGGAGCTAACAATCTAGCGAGGAGACATTTATGTAAAAAATTACAACATAATATAATAACAAGCTTTGAAATAGATATATGCCTAAGATGTTAAAATTGCACAGAGAAGACACCTCATTAGGTTGAGAGAAAAGTCAAAGAATTCATCCTATAATGCCAGATTGACATTATAGTTGTGTCATAAAACTTGAGGAAATTCAAGCCAGGCAAATAGCAGGCAAAAAATACTGCTGTAAAAGATAAGAAAGAGCAAATTGATTTAAAATATTATAAAGTCTATAGTTCACTGCAAGTAACATAAGAGGGAGAGTTGAGTCTGATAGGAGTTTAAGTGAAAGCAGTAGGAAAAATCACAAAGAGCTTTGTATGATGTATTAATAAATTTGGTTATTCAGTTCAGTTCAGTCACTCAGTAACATCCGACTTTTTGTGACCCCATGGACTGCAGCAAGCCAGGCTTCCCTGTCCATTACTAACTCCCAGAGCTTGTTCAAACTCATGTCCATCAAGTCCGTGATGCCATCCAACTATCTCATCCTCTGTTGTTCCCTTCTCCTCCTGCCTTCAATCTTTCGCAGCATCAGAGTCTTTTCCAAGGAGTCAGTTCTTTGCATCAGGTGATCAAAGTATTGGAGTTTCAGCTTCAGCGTCAGCCCGTCCAAAGAAAATTCAGGACTGATTTCCTTTGGGATTCACAGGTTTGATCTCCTTGCAGTCCAAGGGACCCTCAAAAGCCTTCTAAACATGACAGTTCAATAGCATCAATTCTTCGGTGTTCAGCTTTCTTTATAGTCCAAACCTCACATCCATGTGTGACTACTGGAAAAACCATAGCTGACTAGACAGACCTTTGTCGGAAAAGTAATGTCTCTGCCTTTTAATATGCTGTCTAGGTTGGTCATAGCTTTTCTTGCAAGGAGCAAGTTTCTTTGAATTTCATGGCTGCAGTCACCATCTGCAGGAATTTTGGAGCCCCCAGATATAAAGTCTGTCACTGTTTCCATTGTTTCCCCATCTATTTGCCATAAAGTGATGGGACTGGATGATCTTCATTTTTTGAATGTTGAGTTTTAAGTAACCTTTTTCACTCTTCTTTCACTTTCATCAGAATGCTCTTTAGTGCCTCTTCACTTTCTGCCATAAGAGTGACATTATCTTCATATCAGAGGTTATTGATATTTCTCCCAGGAATCTTGATTTCAGTTTGTGCGTCATCCAGCCTGACATTTCTCATGATGCACTGTACATATAAGTTAAATAATCAGGATGACAATATACAGCCTTGATATACTCCTTTCCCTATTTGGAACAAGTCTGTTGTTCCATGTTTGGTTCTAACTGTTGCTTCTTGATCCACATACAGATTTCTCAGGAGGCTGCTGCTGCTAAGTCGCTTCAGTCATGTCCGACTCTGTGCGACCCCAGAGATGACAGCCCACCAGGCTCCCCCATCCCTGGGATTCTCCAGGCAAGAACCCACTGGAGTGGGTTGCCATTTCCTTCTCCAATGCATGAAAGTGAAAATGAAGTCACTCAGTTGTGTCCGACTCTTAGTGACCTCATGGACTGCAGCCTACGAGGCTCCTCCATCCATGGGATTTTCCAGGCAAGAGTACTAGAGTGGGGTGCCATTGCCTTCTCTTTCTCAGGAGGCAGGTGAGGTATTCTGGTATTCCCATATCTTGAAGAATTTTCCATAGTTTGTTGTGATCTACACAGTCAAAGACTTTGGCGTAGACAATAAAGCAGAAGTAGATGTTTTTTCTGGAATTCTTTTGTTTTATCTAAGATAAAATGTTGGCAATTTGATCTCTGGTTCCTCTGCCTTTGGTTATTACCATGGGGTAATAAAACATTTTAAACAGTTAAGATAAAAGTTCACATTTTTGATATGGGAAAGAAAAACAAAATCATCTGGAGAATAGATCAACATTGAAAAATAGGTACAAATAGCTTTTTTTCTGTCCTATTTCTAAATTCTGGTGCAGTTGTCAGATATCTGCCTCCAATAAAGGAAACACAAGAGATGCAGATTTGATCCCTGGCTCAGAAAGATCCCCTGAATCTTCTGAAGTAGCAAACTGTTTCAGTATTCTTACCTGGAAAATGCCATGGACAGAGGAACTTGGCAGGTTACAGTCCATGGGTCACAAAGAGTTGGGCATGACTGAGCAGGCACGCATGCACATGCTCAATCCCTAACTTCACTGGGTTAAAAAAGTGTTTCAAAATGAATGAATCTTATGCCACTAGAAAATGACAGTATGTTGCCAGGAAACTATAGTCTTGAAAGATAAAGTGCTGATGAGAATAGTTTTGTGTAGAAGTATAATTAGAAATAGCTACAGAACAAAGTGACTGCAAGTAACCATTAGATGAGGATGCTCCAACCTTAGGTCAACCTACAGGGCAAGCTGGAGAGAGTCCTTGATCACATTTAAGGATTATTCATTAGGAAGAGCATCAATACCAGCTAATGTTCCCTTCTAACTTCTTGGTTGCTGAAAGTAACAGACAATAAATATTAGTACTTTCATTCAGACCCTAAAGCTGTGAATTGGATATAAATCATGGACAGGCAGACTATTTCCACTACTCAAGTACTGACTCAGGGAATGAATAGTGTTTTCAAACATTCAACACACCACTTTTTCCAAAGTAATGGGGCAGACTGTTTTTTAAACAAATGGTGCTTGTGTGCCTGCTCAGTCGCTTCAGTCATGTCTGACTCTTTGTGACCCTATGGACTGTAGCCCACAAGGTTTCTCTGTCCATGGGATTCTTCAGGCAAGAATACTGGAGTGGGTTGCCATGCCCTTCTCCAGGGGATATTCCTGACCCAGGAATCTAACCTGCATCCCCAGCATTGCAGGTGGATTCTTTACCAGCTGAGCCACCAGGAAGCCCCAAGCCAATGGTAATTACAACAAATAAAAAGCTGAGATAAAAATTTAAATTCAAATGAACACAGAATCATTGATCCCCTAATATTTAAAGAAAAAGCAAAACAGTGAAACAGAGGCACAATGCTCATCCACAGTGTAGAAGGTATTTAAAAAACTATCCACTGATTTTTAAAATAAAAAACTTATTATTATTATTATTGTTCCTGTTTGATTATTGTTATTATTTTGCCTTGCAAATTTAAAACTATTAAGCCATTAAGATAAGGAATATATTACTTCAGCTGAGAAAAAAAATGTTACTGCTAAGTTTTTAAATTTTAAATGAATAGATTAACTAATTATTAATTTTTTTAAAAAGCAAGTAAATTTTTAAATTGTCTTAGGTTTCAGTTCAGTTCAGCTCTGTCACTCAGTCATGTCCGACTCTGTGACCCCATGGACTGCGGCACACGAGGCCTCCCTGTCCATCTCCAACTCCCGGAGTTTACTCAAACTCATGTCCATTGAGTCAGTGATGCCATCCAACCATCTCATCCTCTGTCGTCCCCTTCTCCTCCTGCCCTCAATTTTTTCCACCATCAGGGTCTTTTCAAATGAGTCAGCTCTTCGCATCATGTGGCCAAAGTATTGGAGTTTAAACTTCAGCATCAGTCCTTCCAATGAATATTCAAGACTGATTTCCTTTAGGATTGACTGGTTTAAGTAGCGAAGGAAAAAGTAATATATATCAACATGCCAAATGGTAGAGGATTCAGAAAGCTTCTTTGCTGATTGAGAAGTCACATAGGGTATAATGGAGGAAATTCCTGTTGTCTGGAGAAAGATATTATTTTGCTTGGTGTAGGGGTGAGCAATTCTGAAGAATATCAGAAGCTTTAGAATAAAATGAAAAATTGTTAAATTCAGAGAAGGGACCAACGAACCCCACCCTGTAAAATCTTGCTCAAGAAAAGAAAAAAAAAAATCTGTCGTGAAAACATAGAAACTTGAGACATTTTGAGGAATAATTTGAAAGGTGAGGGGGTCTGTGCCTAGTGGCTCACTTTAACTATAAGGACTGAATGACTCACCAGGAATCCTGCAGCAGCACAAGGGAGGAAAAAAGCAGAAATAGTGGCACATAATGGTACAGATGAGAGAAAGCCTGGATAGAACCTCCTGTCCTCCAAAATATGTAAAGTTGCACCTTTCTGCAGGTGTAAATCACAGCATATAAATTTAAAATCTGCTCCTCAGACTTACATGTGTTCATCCAATAAGTTATTTGGCAAAAGGCAGGTAACAGTTGTGGTAATAGTTTCACACTTCCTGAGGAATTCCATCTGAACAACTGGACAACTTGATGGTAAGAAAGTAAGTCAGTGAGCTTTCTTAGACTGAGTATTTCCTTTTGTGAAATTAAAAAATTATAATACTTTGTCTAATAATTATTAAATATGAATATAAATTATATATATTTAAAGTGCTTTAAATGGGATTTGGAACATTGTGTATACACTAAACAAAAAGAAGCTACCTTTTGTTACTTTGTACCAGATACTATGTTTTGAGCAAAGAATAAAATGATGTACAAAACCATAATCTCTGCTTTTCATCTCTTCTGCAAACTTCATTTTCCAGGACATTAGATGATTTTTCACTTGTTTTTGCTGAAACCATCTTGCTAAAGTGTCTCACTAATTCTGACAAGCTATACTTACTGCATCAAATCCATTTTTTTGTATGATAGAATGATTTATTTAAATGGTACATCAGTCATGTTGCCTGCATGCTCCATACACTCTAATACCTTTCCATTGTCCTTATAAAATAATCTAAACTGCTTGCCTTGTGTACAAGGTTGCACTTGAACTAGAACTGACCACTTCTCTGACCTCATTTTTCACCCTACTCACTCTCATCCACTTTAATTCAGCCATATTGGTTTCCTTGCTATTCCTCATACTGCCAAGCCTATTCATGATTCAGGACCCCGATAAATTGATCTTTCATCTACCTATAATACTCTTTACCCACATCATCGTATGACTATTTCTTTCTATCACAAGGGTCCACAGCCCAAATCTCAATTCATCAGAAATGCTTTTCCTAATCAAAAAATCCAATGCTGCTTCCTTATTTTATTGTCTTTGAAGCACTTTGTGCTGTTTGTTTTCTTATTCTTACCTGTGTACTATATCTAGAATTTAAATCAAAGAGAGCAGGGATATTTTCTCTCTGTCTTACCTCCACTGCTTAAAATAGAGCCATACATATAGTAGGTGCTTAATTCATGATTGCAGACTCAAAGAAATTGAATATAATTTAGTATGAGTTGTTCTCAAGGAATTAAAGCAAACATCCATACTATTATTTGAAGACTACATGGAATGAGAACTTGTCAGATCATTACAAAGGAAGAGAATTCAGATACAGAAAATACCTCTTTAACCAGGAAAAGAAAAGTGATTTGCAACATTTCCGTAAGATCCCTTTGTCACTCTGTGTGAAATATGCACAGTTTTATTCATTAACAAGATTAATTTGGCAAAAATTTCCTGGGTGTATAATATTTGCTAAGCATATATAAGTGATAATTTTTCTCAAAGAGAAATTTAGAATATATTTCCAAAATTTATAATATAACAATAACTATTGATTTATAGATGAAGTGACACAATGAAATAAGTCTCACACAATGTGGATGGGAAATGGAAAGGAAAGGATATGTGGATGAGGACGGAAAGAAGGTCTAGGCCAGCACCACTCAATAAAAGTCAAAGATACAAGTCACATATGTAACGTTGTATTTTCTAATGGCCACAATAAAAAGAGTAAAAGAAAACAGAGCAGTAATTAATACATTTTAACTACTATTTGCTACTAAGTTTTGAAGTCAAGTATGTATTTTACAATTGCAGCACATTTCAATCCAGACTAGACACATTACAAATGCTCCTTAGACACAAGAGTCTAATGGTCATCTTATTGCACAGTTTTGACCAGAAGGAGATAGAATTTATTCCTTCTGTCTGGCACATACATAAGTGAGGCTTAACTTCCTTAAGCACTGAAATAAGTTAAGTTTTTAGCAAATTGCAATTCCTTAAAGCTATGTTTTGTATGTAAAAATGAATGACAAAAGTAACAAGTGAATAAAGTGATTCAACAATACAACACAAGATCATAGGATGTCAAGAAATGGTGAATTAATTGGCATGGTACTATTAAATATGTATGATGAGAGAATAAACACAAAAGGTAGATATAGCAGAAAGAAGATAAGAGGCTAAATATTCATGATAAGGAGTTGAAAAATCGTATCCTAAAACTTGGGAAGAATTTGCAACAGGAGATTTTCTGTTTTGGAAGAAACAGAGCAAATAAGAGGTTGTATGCATTACACACACACACACGTAGCCATGTGTCTCAGTGTATAAAATCTATCTTTCATATACATCAGATCAGATCAGATCAGATCAGTCGCTCAGTCATGTCCGACTCTTTGCGAACCCATGAATCGCAGCATGCCAGGCCTCCCAGGCTATCACCAACTCCCGGAGTTTACTCAGACTCATGTCCGTCGAGTCAGTGATGCCATCCAGCCATCTCATCCTCTGTCGTCGCCTTCTCCTCTTGTCCCCAATCCATCCCAGAATCAGAGTCTTTTCCAATGAGTCAACTCTTCACATGAGGTGGCCAAAGTACTGGAGTTTCAGCTTTAGCATCATTCCTTCCAAAGAAATCCCAGGGCTGATCTTCTTCACAATGGACTGGTTGGATCTCCTTGCGGTCCAAGGGACTCGCAGGAGTCTTCTCCACACCACAGTTCAAAAGCGTCAATTCTTCGGCACTCTGCCTTCTTCACAGTCCAACTCTCACATCTATACATGACCACAGGAAAATCCATAGCCTTGACTAGATGAACCTTTGTTGGCAAAGTAATGTCTCTGCTTTTGAATATGCTATCTAGGTTGGTCATAACTTTCCTTCCAAGGAGTAAGTGTCTTTTAATTTCATGGCTGCAGTCACCATCTGCAGTAATTTTGGAGCCCAGAAAAATAAAGTCTGACGCTGTTTCCACTGTTTCCCCATCTATTTGCCATTAAGTGATGGGACCGGATGCCACGATCTTCATTTTCTGAATGTTGAGCTGTAAACCAACTTTTTGACTCTCCTCTTTCACTTTCATCAAGAGGCTTTTTAGCTTCTCTTCACTTTCTGCCATAAGGGTGGTGTCATCTGCATATCTGAGGTTATCGATATTTCTCCCAGCAATCTTGATTCCAGCTTGTGCTTCTTCCAGTCCAGTGTTTCTCATGATGTACTCTGCATTTAAGGTAAATAAACAGGGTGACAATATACAGCCTTGATGTACTCCTTTTCCTATTTGGAACCAGTCTGTTGTTCCATGTCCAGTTCTAACTGTTGCTTCCTGACCTGCATACAAATTTCTCAAGAGGCAGATCAGGTGGTCTGGTATTCCCATCTGCCAGGGTCCAGCCCCGGTGGATCCAGGGAATTCGAAGCGGGGACGACGTCGGCAATGATCAGGAAACAACTGCTCAATTAAACGTTAATTAAGGATATAAAGAGTGGTGAAATAAGGATAGCTCAGTAGGAAAATTCAGTGAAGAAAAGAGGCTGAATAATTCAGCCAGAAGTTAAGAGAAAGAACGACATGGGGAGACCAAGTTTGGGTGAACAAGGCCCGCACTTTATTTTTCAAAGTAGTTTTTATACCTTAAGTTATGCATGGGGGAAGGGGTAGAGTCATGCAGTAAGCCAGGCTTTCTTCCTGCAAACTTATCATATGCAAAAGTTTAGGTGATTTGCATCATCTTCTGGCCCGGAGGCCTGTTAACATTTTAAGACCCTTTCTTCAGAAAACTTATTTTTCTCTAAAGGTGATTAGTCAGGTACCACCCTCCAAAAGCATTAAAGTTGCATTCCTATAGGGCAAAGGTGTGGTGGGCTACCATGAGAAAAAGAATTAACTCAAGGGTCCCAGGTTCCAAACATTAAAGCTACTACTTACACCAATTATATTAATCAATACACTGCCAGGGACACAGCAGGTAAGGGATATGGAAACTTAGCAGCAAACATTGGCCCAACAAGTGAAAATCCCTTCACCAATACAATTTCTAATCAATCTTTTAACTGCTCAAAGGAATCTGTATTTAGACAGTTTAGAACATCTCCTGCCTCTCACAGTTGGGAGGCTCTGAGCAATCACATGTGGCCGGAAAAACCTATTCAGGCAGGCTAGAGGACTTCCAAAGGAGTTTGTAGGTTGAAACACTATCACACCCAGGAACTTTATTAACTGGAGCTCTAAGTTAACTCTTTCTTTCAGAGAGAGGTAGTGGGGGACAGACCTCCGTAAAGTCAGAGGTGTAGGTGAGAGCACAAAGCAGAAAGTAGGCAGACTCTGGTTTTGGGGGTAGATGCTCGAGAATTTCCAGGGGGACTCTTGAGGCTCGATCCCACCTTTGCATATGCCGAGCCTCCTTCCTCATGACCTTTGTCATGGGTGGAGCTCCTCACGCTGGCTCCAGGCAATGATAGAATTCCAGTTGAGCTATTCCAGATCCTGAAAGATGATGCTGTGGAAAGTGCTGCACTCAATATGCAATATGCACTCAATATGCAATATGCCGGCTCCCAGCACCCATCTCTTTCAGAATTTTCCACAGTTTATTGTGATCATCACAGTCAAGGCTTTGGCATAGTCAATAAAGCAGAAATAGATGTTTTTCTGGAACTCTCTTGCTTTTTCCATGATCCAGCAGATGTTGGCAATTTGATCTCTGGTTCTTCTGCCTTTTCTAAAACCAGCTTGAACATCAGGATGTTCACGGTTCACATATTGCTGAAGCCTGGCTTGGAGAATTTTGAGCATTTCTTTAATAGCGTGTGAGATGAGTGCAATTGTGCGGTAGTTTGAGCATTCTTTGGCATTGCCTTTCTTTGGGATTGGAATGAAAACTGACCTTTTCCAGTCCTGTGGCCACTGCTGAGTTGTCCAAATTTGCTGGCATATTGAGTGCAGCACTTTTACAGCATCATCTTTCAGGATTTGGAATAGCTCAACTGGAATTCCATCACCTCCACTGGCTTTGTTCGTAGTGATGCTTTCTAAGGTCCACTTTGACTTCACATTCCAGGATGTCTGGCTCTAGGTCAGTGATCACACCATCATGATTATCTGGGTCGTGAAGATCTTTTTTGTACAGTTTTTCTGTGTATTCTTGCCATCTCTTCTTAATATCTTCTGCTTCTGTTAGGTCCATACCATTTCTGTCCTTTATCGAGCCCATCTTTGCATGAAATGTTCCTTTGGTATCTCTGACTTTCTTGAAGAGTTCTCTACTCTTTCCCATTCTGTTGTTTTCCTCTATTTCTTTGCATTGATCACTGAAGAAGGCTTTCTTATCTCTTCTTGCTATTCTTTTGAACTCTGCATTCAGATGTTTATATCATATACATACATATATATATATGTATTAAGAGAGAGCTGGAGAGAGAGGAACCAAGAAAGGGAAAGAGAAAGGGAAAGGGAGAGGAAAATGGAAAGTTCTGTTTCAGGGAGTTGACATGAAATTGTGAAACCTGGCAAGTTCAAGATCTTCAAGGTAGGCTGCTAGACTGGAGAGATGATAGAGATGTAGAGAATATGTTGTGGAAAGAGAACTGAATCTACCTGAGTAACTAGTTTACTAATACCAAATATATAAATAGAAGCTATTATATAAATTTACATTGCAAGCTACTGATATTTTACAGAGCCTCTATAATTCATTTAAAAAATCAGTTTGGATAATTATGATGTACAGAAAATTATAAAATCAAAATAATCAAAGTAGTATTTATATACTATCAAGTATGTAATAGGTAGGGCTTGCCAGGTGGTACAGTAAAGAATCTACCTGCTAATGCAGGAGACACAAGAGATGTGAGTTTGACCCCTGGGTCAGGAAGATCTCCTGGAGTAGGAAGATCACTCCAGTAATTTTTCCTGGAAAATTCCATGGAGAGAAGTGACCAGCAGCCTACAGTTCATGGGGTCACAATGAGTCAGACATGACTGAGTACACACACATATAAAGGTTGTTAAATATTAGGACTGTATTAATGCTTTATACAAGTAATTATAATCACCTCTTTCATGTGTTTTAAAATTATATTTATTTAATTCTAACACTACTTGGCTTCTTTATATAACACAGATCCAACCAGTTGCAACATGCAATTGATACACTTGCAGTTTCCAGATAGTTGTAGTAGAATTCATATGTCCTTAGAAAATTTTAAAACAGGTTTGTCAATTGAGTTACGGTCACAGAGCTGGACATGACTGAGCAACTGAGCAACAACAACAAGCAGCAAAATTGAGCTGCAGGGATTCAATCT
The DNA here is from genome assembly GCF_029407905.1 of Bubalus kerabau. Classification (NCBI taxonomy): domain Eukaryota; kingdom Metazoa; phylum Chordata; class Mammalia; order Artiodactyla; family Bovidae; genus Bubalus; species Bubalus kerabau. Next base: position 86,215,943 of record NC_073625.1, read on the forward strand.
CGCCTGTAAAATAATATGATGGCCATGAGGCCAGTAATAGTTCATTTTTTGCCCACAACTTAAATAGTATTAGCTATTAACTTGAAAAAAAAAGTGTTAACAAATAAAGTCCTGATACAATGTTAACAATTAATATTTTAAAAGATCAAACAGTTAACAAAGTCATAACAAAGGTTCTTTCCACTAAATGTGTTAACAAAAATTAATTCCTTCCACAATTTATAGAATCATTGAAATAGTGACTTAGACTTTATTAAGTATACCCTGGGATTGATTTAGACACTTCTAGAAAATGTATTAATTTTTTTAGGCCTCTAGGGTACCATTTGGTAAATTGATATTTTACCATATTAAATGGTACCTAAATAATTACAGTACTATCTTGTCTCTTATCCTAACCCTGAACTTTTCAACTGTTAAAGACAAATATAGCCTAGGGTATTTTAAGTTGAAATATCAAATAAAAAGTTAATGGTGGGCAGAGGTTGATGGGTGCCTGAGAGTTAGGCAGGCTTCACATTTCCTAATAACTCAGACAAGATGGATTGTCAAATCTCTGTGGAGCTGATTAAAAACATTTGCTTCACAGACACATAAAGAAGATTCTCTTCCTACTTTAATCTCAGCCCTAAGCATTCTATGGTGTGCAATCTGCTAATTTCTACAAAGTTATCTTGTGGCATTTTCATCTTTTGAATATTTTATATTAAGTATATTTCAAAATTGTCTATTCTTCTATGATTATTTAAATTATGCCTTTTACTTTAATATGTTCTGTATTTTCTAAGTGATAGGTTAATGTTGTGACAACTTTAAACAACTCCTATCCTAACCCCCACCACTCGTTCTACTGACATAATCACTGTTGTCTATTTAGTGTCTATTTCTCCAAATAATATCCTATGCCATCCAATGTACATTATATGGCTGCATACATATAAAATATATTTATATACATGTACTCATTAGGATACATGTTTATTGATGTATATGATATGTATGTTTATGTAAATGCATCATAAACTTTGTATCTTTCCTTCATACAACTAAATGACATATCTTTCAATCCTTTTAGCAAAGCAAAAAGTTTCATGAAGATAAACTATATTTTCTTTCCCCATTACCTTATAGATGGATATTTAGATCAGTTGGATTCTCTTAGATGCTGCTTAAACAAACAGTAAGTAGATTATCATCTCTCACGACAAGAAACACGGAGATTGTGTGTTTTCAAAGATGGGTAAATCAGAAATACTGTTCAAATTCCCAGATTACTTTCCGTATCTATGCTTAGGCATCTTCATCATTTTGAAATTTCCCTCATGATCATAAATATTGCAATTATGCCTGCTAACACTTCCTCACATAGCCACATTTATAGACAGAGAATAGGAAGTTATTTACGTAGGACCAAAGTTCATATCAAGTACCATTTTTCTGGAACGTTGTAATGGTTAATTTTATGTGTCAACTTGACTGAACCAAGGGATGTCCAGAGAGCTAGCAAAACATTAGTTTGGGGGTGTGACTGTGTCTCTTGTGGACTTCCCTAGTGGCTCAGATGGTAAAGCATCTGTCTAAAATGCGGGAGACCCGGGTTTGAGCCCTGGGTTGGGAAGATGCCCTGGAGAGGGAAATGGCAACCCACTTCAGTACTATTGCCTGGAAAATCCCATGGACAGAGGAGCCTGGAAGGCTACAGTCCATGGGGTCGCAAAGAGTCGGACACAACTGAGCGACTTCACTTCACTTTCACTGGGTCTCTAGAAAAGAATAGCGTTTGAGTTGGGGTCGCAAAGAGTTGGACACAACTGAGCGACTGAACTGAACTGAATTATAGTATGTCAAATTTGGTTCATCAATTGTAACAAAATGTCAGGACAGGGGGTGTCTGGGAAGTCTTTGTACATTCTCCTCAAATTTTTTGTGTGTAGAACTGCTCTAAAATGTGTTTTATTTATTTATTTTTTGAATGTTTTTTTTTAATTTTATTTTATTTTTAAACTTTACATAATTGTATTAGTTTTGCCAAATATCAAAATGAATCTGCCACAGGTATACATGTGTTCCCCATCCTGAACCCTCCTCCCTCCTCCCTCCCCATTTCATCCCTCTGGGTCGTTTAAAAGCACAGAGGGGATAAAGAGAGACAGAAATTAGTTATCAAGTCATGGAAAGACATGAGTGCATGTGTGTTAAGTCACTTCATTTGTAGTAGACTCTTTGTGACCTTATGGACTGTAGCCCCCCAGGTTCCTCTGTCCATGGGATTCTCCAGGCAAGAATACTGGAGTGAGTTGCCATGCCCTCCTCCAGGGGAGCTTCCTGATCCAGGGATCAAACCCGTCTGTGTCTCTTATATCTCCTGCCCTGGCAGGCGGGTTCTTTAACACTAGCACCACTTAGGAAGCTATGGTGAAACATTAAATGAATATTGATAGCTGAAAAAAGTTAATTTGAAAAGTCTGCATGCTGTGTGATTCCAACATATGGCATTCTAGAAAAAGCAAACTATGGAGGCAGTAGAAGATGGTGGTTATCAAGGGTTTGAGGCAAGGGTAGAGATAATAGGTAGAGCAATGATATTTTTAAGGCAATGAAACTATTATGTGTGAGGTTGTTATGGTAGATACATGTCCTTACATATTTGTCAAAACTCATAGAATGTACAGCACAAAGAGCGAAGCGTCATGCAAACTATAAACTTTGGGTGGTAATAATGTCTCAATGTAGTCTCATCATTTGTAACAAATGAACCAGCCTAATGCAGGCTATTGATATTGGGCAGATGATATGTGGGTGGAGACAGGAAGTATAACGGAACTATCTGTAGTTCCCACTTATTTCTCTGCAAACCTTAAACCATTCTAAAAATTAAAATGTTAATTTTTTAAAAAAGAAAAAGAAGAAAAGGAACATTCATAAGTAAATAAAAAGCATTTCTGAGAGCTGTGATCAAAACAAAATGCTTGTAGAATATTCATTTCTTGAGAGCATGGATTCAGTGGAATAATGGCATAATTGAAAAGAACTCAAACTAGAATATGCAAAGAGAAGCAAAGCTTTCTTTTTTTCTAAAAGCCATTTTTTTTAAATTCCTATAATTAACAGGAAATACACCATGCAGAAAAGTATAAAGGCAGAGGTTAATGTTTTTCCTTTTTATTATGGCTCTGTTGTTATGAAGATTAGGAAATAACGTTGCCTGACCTCCAGTGAACTGTAACAGAAATATTGAAAGGAAGCACAAATAAAAAGACTATAATATTGAAATTCTAGAAAAACTAGAACAAGTTCAACAAGTACTAAAATTTTTTAAGGAGTCAGCAACTTACCATTGTAATTATCGACAATTTTGAGATATTATGAAAGTCAGCTTCTGAAACCTAAAAGAAAGCATTTATACTATGTTTTACAAGAAAAATTTAAAGACAGATAAATAGATAGAAAGAAATGTGGATAAAGATAGATACTTACATAGACATAGAAAGTGAAGATAGATTATTATTACATGGAATCTTGAGAAGAAATTAGAATGCGATGTCAATCAAATTGCCATCATCCAGGCAAACATAAGTAACTGGAGCAATCAGGATCAGCAGTGTTCCGAAGTGAAGTGCTACTAGCCTCAGTTAGTATCCTCTTATCTTAGATAATGAGGTCAAGTAGACAAAGGGAAAGGATAGCGATGATTTGTATTGATTTCTTTACATTTTTGACCCGACACCTTATGAAATCATCGTTGACAAGCTAAGTCCAATTGCATTCACCATTATAGTGAATGACCGAATAATAATCAACTTTTACCTTAGCTCATATAGCAGCTATCAATGGATCTGCCTCAGCTCTAAGGGCCTAAATATCCGAGAGAAATATTCAGAATGGGATTATCTTTAAAAAGAACAAAAACAAATTCTAAATGAGTTTAAAATTTTGGTTATAGATCTCTTCAACAACTGGATAAAACTACAGAGAGATGTGGAAGATATGTATATCACAGAAAAAAAATATAGAAAGGTAGATACAGCTGTGAATTTTGGGGGGAAAAAGTATTTTTTAAAAAAGGCTGACAAGTAACAAGAATTGGTCATTTGATTCTCTTAAAAAATAGATACAATTAAAATATAATGCTTTCCTAATGTAAAATGCATGCTTTATTGAAAACATTTGTTCACATACTGAACAGACATAATGCACATAATGCTTAACCAGACATTATAAAATCCACTTATGAATTTCTGAACTAATATCAGAACATTACTTATTCAACATTTTACTTAAAATAGTAATTTACCCAATTAATACTGAAAAATTCTTTTAATAATTGAATATTTCCATTATAAAAGAGTAATATAAGGAAAATATACATATTGCAAAGGGGCCACCTATAGTCTCACAAGTTGAGGCCTTACTTTCCTGATTTTACTTAGATTCGGCGATTTCAGGTTGGGATAGGATGTGCATGTGTGTCTGGGTTTTCCTTGCTTACCTCTGGACAAGCCAACTGCACATACTTAATCACACTGGATAGTGGATCCTATGTAATAAATCTTCATTGGACAAGTGGATCACCCAAAATAAATCATCTGTGGGTGAGTGAAACAACTTTGCTCAAACATCCATGGAAAAAGAGCTCATCCATCATAAATCACAGACAGATAAGTGGATCAGCCTTGATTTACTGCCTTTAACCAGGACTACAGTTTTGCCTTACCCAAGAAGTACCATGATTTTGCAAACAGTATATAGTTTAGAGCAATATGGGAGAGTTAGTTCCAACAGCATCCAGTGAAACAATATAACAAGTGAAATAAATTGCTAAATTTTATTAAGTTACTTTAATTTAGCAATGTGATATAAGATCAAAAGAACTTCAAAATGATCCCAAACTGGGCCCACACCTCCCATTATTAATGTAGCTTTAAATATTTCTTTCATTTGTAATGTTACAGTGATAATAACCACACATATAGGTATTGGGAGGAGAAAATGAGGTGCTTAATAAATATGTATTCACAATGTTCACATGTTTTAGAGTATCTCTGCTGTTTCTGCCACTGGAATGTTAAGTAAGACATATAACACTCCACTCTTATTTTTCACAGGGTGAGGAGAAAAACAAATTAATCACAAGATAGTATGATAGTATTTGGACAAAGCTATGAATAGGGAATTAGCCAAACAAATAGATAGTGCAGTTACAGTGTAATGAATGGCTAAACTTTCCCCCCACCAAATTGCACTTTGAGATGATTCTTAAAGCTTACACTAGATGGACAATCAAGAGAAGGTTATGCAAAGATCAGTAAGTGGGACAATGTACTTTGTGGATTGTAAATATCAGCATGTGTATGTTTTTATATATGCATACTTAAATGTGTGTGGCAATAAATTAGCTCAGCTGTTTTAGGCAAGGGTCAGAAATAAAAGGCTTATGACTGGCTAAATACTATAGTTTTTATCTTAAGCATCAGTGGAGCATCTCTAATGGCTTTTATGGGGGATGATTTATCATATTTGTATACTAGGAAGAACACTGAGCTAGACAGGGGATATTGGAAGGAAAGAAAATAATTCAATTTTTCATACTATTAAATAGTACTATATACAATTTTCATATACTATCAGAAAATATAAGGAAAGAGATAAAACAGATAAATGTGTGTGAGATACTATATGTCTCCAATTGTGTTCCATATAAATTATTGTCCTGAAAATGCATCTTGACAAAATATTTCCTGATAGAGCAGCATGCTTACATAAATTTAGCATACCTTAGTCTTAGTCCTGGTGAATATAATATAAATGCAAAAATAAAAATGCTAATCATTTATACTTGTGATGATATTTTTGCTTTGTCTTGCACAGAAAAATATCAACTTATCTTTTCAAAGATTAAGCTTCTTGACATAATATATCTCATTTACAGTAAATATATAAACTGATTTTGTAAAAACAAGCTTGTAACCTTTTCACATTTCTTTTTTTATACTTCCAATATCTATTTTAATACCCTTTTAACAGTTATTTATGTGCAGAATATACTGTTCATAGATTATTTCTAAAAGGATGTTGGATTGATTTAGGCTGATTTTATTGTAATCATTTTTTTCCTTGGAGAAACACAATGTATCTAATTTTTACCATCTAGCTTAGAAAGTTTATGCCTTGTGGAATAAAAGAGAAAAATATTTTACCTTCTTTTGATAAATTATATTCTATAGAAAGTATTCTTTAAAGTTTTTATATTTTGGTTGTGTGTTTTTTTTCCATGTACTATCTCTAAGAATTATTGTTCTATAAGCAGAAATGAGCATGCACGTAATCACTGTTGAAATAGTTATAAACAAAAATAATATTTTCTATTTCTTTTCTAAAGTATAATGAAAAAATCTTGTAACATAGGTTTACTGAAATACATAATTTAGTAATATAATAAATGTAAATATTACACTGTGTGTGTTTTTATAAGTATTTTTCAAATATATACATGATAGGTATGATGAAGTACTAAGAGATTTACTTTAAGAAGAAAATTTTCTTTCTTAAGCAATAGAGTTCCTAGTTTAAAAATGTAATTTAGATGATGTGCTATTTGCCTAGATTGATTTCATTGTTATAATACAATAAGCCAAATCTATAGAATATGTAGATTATTTACAAAAGAAGATTACGATCTTATCCATAAGATGAATCTCAACAAATTTCAAAGAATATCATGCAGAATTTTTTTTCTGATAATAGCACAATACAAATGATTTTGTTTCATGATTAAAAGGGTTTATATATTAATAGAAGTTAAATAATGAAGTTTATTTTACATTTGAAAAACTGCCTATGTTATGCCTATATTTTAAAATGCAAAACATTTATGTAAATAGGAATGGGCATGCTGGCTTATTTTTCTCCCAAATTTATAATTTCATTTCAGAGATGTACATATTTTCTTCAGCCTCCAACTCTAGAGAATTATTTTAAGATACATAGGAATTTCCTTGAAATAATCAAACATAACAGCAAATATCAGATAACCCTAATTGCAAATTCCTATTGATTGCATCTGAACATACCTTTTAAATAATATTTTAACTTGATTATAAGGAAAGATATATATTAGACTTATTTCCTATTCCTATAAAGACTAGGATATTTGTGTTGTGGAGAACTGAAAGATTAAGTTCAATCATTATGCTTTTAAAATGACTTTTTCAAGAGAGTCCAACTGAGTCCCAACAAGTAAAATATCCAAAATTCCACTTCTTTATATTATTTAACAGCTATGGGTTAAATAGGGTGATTTTTGATGATGCACAGAATGCGACCATATACAACTTCAAAACTTCTTATGACATCAAATGATTCCCTACCGTGGTCAGTTACATATACCCATCAAACACCTTCATGGACAGTAAGGCAGAATAGACATCAGATTTGATAGTTTCTTCATTATTCTTTCAAAATAAACTTCTAATTTCATATATGTGATGTCAATTTTTGTAAATTAAGTTCACTTCTCATAAGTACAATGATATGAACTAACATATCATATTATGTATCAGGTACACACAACAGGAACCACATAATGACTGAAAGCAAATAGCTAGGCAATCAGTGCCCACATGTCTGAAGCTCTAATTCTTCTCTAAGAACTACAGCCGTACTTTCCTATATTTAGTTGCTCAACTTACATAGAGTTTCATGATCTGGATTTTAGTGAAAAAGAAAAGTATTTTTTTTAAATATTTATGGGTAGATCTAAGCAAGATCTAGGTATTACTAGATAGGCTCTGAAGTTATGGAATTTAGTTTGAAAAACTTTATCATTCCCCTAGTCACTGTTCTCTAAAATATAGCCTTCTCAGTTACAGAGGATTAATTGCTTGCCCCCTAAATGCCAGGGCACTTCCCTATCAAAGTAATTTATTGCAAATCAGTCAGTTTCCTATAACTCATACTTGTGGGTAGCAAGCCCTCATAATAGTATTCACCTACTCTATAAGAAGGAAACTATTCTGTGTAATGTGCATTTGTTGACTGCTGGTACACATTATTTCATTTATTATATTTCACACATTGAGGCTGCATTTCAACATTCTAACTTGCTATATTTCTGTAGTGATATAACTTTTACAACATTTCACATCCAACATTACAGTGCGCTATTTTTCAGGTCTCTGAACTTGCTCCCCAAAGAAATGACAATTTAATGATGCATGAGTTTCATTGCCTATTCATTCTTTCTTATACAATATAGGAAGATTTCTCAGCAACTCTTTTCTACTTTCTAGGTATTTTGTTCTTAATTTTCTTATTTGAAGTTATTTTTTCAACATTTCTTTCCCATACCATTGAACTTTACTGATAAAATATTCTATTTTTCCCATTTTCCTTGAGAAGTCTTATAGCTGATCAGCCCTCCTATATTTCTTTTTCTCTTTCCCTACTCTCAACACACCAATCCAATCTACCTGCAAGCCACAATCAAACCAATTTTCACTGTGCCTTACTTACTCTTTCTCATGGTTCTGTTACCTCAACTGTCCTTCTACTTAGCCTTCTTTTTAAGCCACTTCTCTTGCTTGTTTTGATGATGACCTTTGCCTCTTACCTGGGGATCTTGTATAGTTAGTGTTTCTCATTTTACAGAGATTACGGTCTTCTGAGATTTATATTCAATGCTTACTGAGTCATAAAAATCACTCAGCAGGGAAAACAAGCCAGAAATAGCAACAATCTGTTTTCATATCAGAAGTTCTCAAGCATTAGTATGTATAAGAATAATATTACCAAAGTGTTAAAATATGCATATTTTATTTTGAGAGAATATGCATAGATATTCTGAGAGAATAGAAAAGGCTAGAGATAAGGAACATATATTTTATTAGAAACCTCAGTGTATTTTGCTACAGATGGCCTGTGACAATATGTAATAGCTCAATGGCTATAGTTCTTGAGAATATTTAGGTTTTCTTTTCCTCGAGAAATTATACCCAGTATTTTTATTGAGATTGTTTCTATCATATTTGGTCTAGAAAGGCCTTTATTTCAGTGGTATAGATACTTTTATCTCCGGTACTCTTGCCTGGAAAATCCCATGGACGGAGGAGCCTGGTGGGCTGCAGTCCATGGGGTCGCAAAGAGTCAGACATGACTGAACGACTTCACTTTCATTTTTCACCTTCATGCATTGAAGAAGGAAATGGCAACCCACTCCAGTGTTCTTGCCTGGAGAATCCCAGGGATGACGGAGCCTGGTGGGCTGCCATGTATGGGGTCACACAGAGTCGGACATGACTGAAGCGACTTAGCAGCAGCAGCAGCAGATACTTTTTTATCAGTGTCCATGGAATAAAATTAATTTATAACAATGGATAGGCTTTCCTGGTGGCCCAGTGGTAAAAAATCCACCTGCAATGCAGGAGGCACGAGATGTGGGTTAGATCCCTGGTTTGGGAAGAACTCCTGGAGAAGGAAATGGTAACCCATCCAAGTATTCTTGCCTGGGAAATTCCATGGGTAGAGGAGCCTGACAGGTTACAGTCTATGGAGTTGCAAGGGTTAGACACGACTCAGTGACTAAACAACAATAAAAAGGGATGGGTATATTTAATTTACTATTTTATCCATAATCTAATTTCTCCAAAGACATTTTTATCCTGTCAGTTCTTATAAAGGTACAAATATATCACTCATCACTTAGTAAGTATATTCTGGTTATCTTCTGTGACATTATCATCTTCTGTCTCTGAACTAGCAAAGCACATGCTTAACTACCCGAGAAAGCTTTATGCTGCTTTGAGGACCAGAAAGATTAAAAAAAAAAAAAGACATTTGGTATTTGAGGAAAATCAGCCAATAAGGCTTTCTGCAATATCATGACATATAGTCTATATTCATTCATTGCTGTTAAAAACTGTAAGTTGTAAAATGAATAATTGTAAGAAAGGATACATTTAATATTTTTATTTCTTGTTATCTTTTTCATTATGACATCCATAGTTAGTTATGTCAACAATATTCCACTTTTATTTTATGCACAGTACTCTAGGAAAACTTCCATATAGACTATTAATTTCATGGCAAATAAATACTCCCTATACTGACAGCTGTTAACAATATGCAAGATGGGAGTAACCCAACCTTAGAGTTGAAGGAATAAACAGTGTACTACAATCAATAATATTGCACAGTGCAATGAGAAAAATACCACCTGTTCTGATTAGTGGGTAATTTAGTTTCTCTTTTAGGGTCTCTATTATATATCAAGGTGTTTACTAGTGGATGGCATGATGTTCTGTCATGGTGTTAAGATATTCTCTCCTGGAGTCTAGGAGCAATACAGTATGCTTATTTATTGGTTAAAATATGTGGCCATGCTGATACAGGTGTGAAATAGGCATTGGAAAGAAATTTCTGCACTTTTACAGTGCATAAATACTAAGGCCAAAGAATGTTCCTGCAGGAATGAATGACCCAATCTTATGTTCAGGGTATGGTTCCACATTCATATTAGTCTGTACTCCTAAAAAACATTCGAGCTCCTCAGATGTATTTATATGGGGAGACAGTTTTACATGGGGAGATTCTGATTTTGCTACCTCAAAGGCTCAGAAATATATTGTTATTGTCCTATCAGAGGGGTAGATCAACTGCTCCAGTTTATTTTTATCAGATGATGATTTTGTTTGATGCTCATTTCCTACCCCTGTGTATGTTATTTGAATGTTGGAAAGGAGAACCAGTAAGTCTATAAGGGCTTTATTTACATCTCTTCCCTCTTTCTTTTCCATCTTTCAATTCAAAATATTAGTAGTATGTTTTGCAGAAACAAAGGGAATATTTTAAGCTATAATTCACCAAACATCTGCTTTATGTTGCATTTTCAGAATATACTTTCCCAGTTTACTATATATTTGCTATAACATGATGACTTTTTTTTTAATTTTATTTTATTTTTAAACTTTACATAACTGTATTAGTTTTGCCAAACATGATGAGTTTTAAGTTCATATCTTAAAACCGATCTTCAGTTGAACAGGTACTCATTTTCAACTGTCTACCACCCTTCTTCACTTAGTTTCATACCAATTCCTCAAACAAATCTTTAGGCTTTTCATAAACCAGAAGATATCGAGATAGTGTAGTTGGAGGATACAATACTCACCTCCTGCTGTGACCAAATCAAAAATACATATACATGTGTAACAATCCACACTAAAAACTAACTGGAGACAGCTTAAGTAAAACTGTCACTATTTTCAGATGACATGATAACACATATAGTAAAAAAATCTATTAGAACTAATAAATGAATCTAGTAAGCTCATAGAATACAAGATTAAACTACTAAAGTCTGTTGTTTTTCTATATACTAAAATTAACTATCAGAAAGAGAGAGCAAAGTAAACCAATGCCATTTAGAATCACATCAAAATGAATAAAATACTGAAGAATATACTTAACCAGGGAGGTGAAATTCTTATATTCTGAAAAATATAAACATTGATGGAGGAATTGAAGATGATACAAAGAAATGGAAAATATCCCTTAATCTTGGATGAAGAATTAATATTATTATATCCATACTACACAAAGATAATACAGATTTAATGTAATCCCTATCAAAATACCTATGACATTTTTTTACCATACTAGAACAAAAAATCCTAAAATTTACATTGAACCACAAAAGACCTCAAATTACCAAAGCAATCTTGAAAAGAACAAAGCTGTATCATTCTCCTTGACTTCAGACTATACTGCAAAGCTACAGTAATTGAAACAGTATAGTACTGGCACAAAAACTGACTCATAGATCAATGAAACAGAATAGATAGCCCAGAAATAAGCCCACACACTTATGATCAATTAATCTAAAACAAAGGAGCAAAGACTATATGACAGAGAAAAGATAGTCTTTTCAATAAATGATGCTAGGAAAACTGGACAGCTACATTAAAAGAATGATATTAGAACAGTTTTTCAAACCATGTACAAAAAAAAATTAAAATTGTTTAAACATCTAAATGTATGACCAAAAGCCATGAACTCCTAAAAGAAAACATAGGCAGAACACTCTTTGATATAAATCATAGCAGTATTTTTTTGGACATGTCTTCTAAGACAAAAGAAATAAAAACAAATGAGACCAAATTAAACTTAAAAACTTTTGCACAGCAAAGGAAACCATCAGCAAAATAAAAGATAATCTTTTGAATTGGAGAAAATACCTTCAAATGGATATGATGAATAAGAGATTAGAATCTAAAGTATATAAATAACTCATGCAAGTCTATATCCAAAAAAAAAAAAATCTATCTGGATAAAAATGAGAAGATCTAAATAAACATTTTTCCAAAGAAGATAAGCAGATAATTATTTTACAATATTGTATTGGTTTTGTCATACATCAACCTGAAAAATTAGCCTCCAATTAAAATAAATAAATTTATAATAAAAAAGAAGATAAGCAGATAACCCACAGGCACATGAAAAAGTGTTCAATATTGCTATCATCAGAGAAATTTAAATAAGAACCACAATGAAATATCACCTCACACCTGTCTGAATAGCCATCATCAAAAAAAGTCCACAAATAACAAATGCTGTTGAGGATGTGGACAAAGAGAATTCTTGTACACTGTTTGTGGACATGTAAATTGGTACAATCACTGTGGAAAACAGTGAAAGTTCCTTAAAAAACTTAAAATATAACTACTACATGATCCAGTAATTCCATTCCTGGGTTTATATCCCAAGAAAACAAAAACTAATCTGAAAATAAATGTCCATAGCAGCCTTATTTGTAATAGCCAAGATATGGGAGCAACTTAAGTGTCCATCAACAGATGAATGGATAAACAAGATTTGGTATATTTTACAATGTAATATTACTCAGCTATAAAAACAAATGAAATTCTGCCTTTTGTAACATTATGGGTGGACCTAGAGAGTATCATGCTTAATGAGATAAATCAGAGGGAGAAATACAAATCCTTGATGCCATTTCTTAAATGTCATATCTAAAAAATAAAACAAATGAATAAGTTTTATTTTATTAAACAAAACAGATACAGAATCACGAATATAGAGAACAAACTAGTGGTTGCCAGTAGGTAGAGAGAAAAGGGGAAGGAGCAAGAGAGGGGTTGGATCAAGAGATATGAAATATTTATGCATAAGGTAAAAAAGTACCAAAAATATGCTGTACAGCACAAGGAAATATAGACATTATTTTGTAGTAATTTATATGGAGTATAACATATACAAATATTTAATCTTTATGCTGAAACTATTATAATATTGTAAATCAATTCTACTTGAATAAAAAATTTTTTCAACACTCAAAAATAAATTTTTTATAAGCCATCTTCTGAACATGCTTGTCTTCTTTAATTTCCTATTTGGGATTCAACATGATCTCTATCACATAGGAAAACTTGAGTTTTCTTTACTTTACTTCTTTTTTCTCAATTTTCATACATTATTATTACCCTAAACTTGTTTTCTTACATAACCAGCATATTTCTTGGGTCATTACTTCATATCCCAATCCTTATGTCATCTTCCCCTGATTTTTTAAATAGCCATATACATTCAAACATTTGCTCAAAATTGCTTCCTTTATCCTATTTTTGTTTCTTCTTTTGTTTTTTCTTATTCTACATCCATAAAAACTTCATTCTCCATTTAGGGTCAAAGTCAAATTTCATATCCAGTTGAAATATTTCTCTTGTTCTATACACTTGAGCAGAAGAAAATATGCTTTGCTATAATTTGCTACCTATAGAGAAATACTATATTAGGTATGTATGTGTTATTTGCTGAGTCATGTCCAAGTCTTTGTGACCCTATGGACTGTAGCCCCACCAGGCTCCTCTATTCATGGAATTCTCCAGGCAAGAATACTAGAGTGGGTAGCTATTCCCTTCTCCAGGGAATCTTCCTGACCAAGAGATTGAATGTGGCTCTCCTTCATTGCAGGCAGATTCTTTACCCTCTGAGTCACCAGAGGAACTCTACACCTTCCAAATTAAACATGAACTTCTTGAAGGCATGCAAATTATCCTCCATTTGACAACTGTTCCCCTGAGGATATCACAAATCCACATATAGAGTTCTAGGGTATTTTTTGTGTTATTATAATAGCATTTGGTTCAGGGGTCAGTCAAAGAATTCCTGAATGCAGTCTGCCAGTTATATTGCAGCTTTCAAGAGGGCTTCAAGGAAAATCTACATATAAATGAAAATCTCTGAATGAAAATCAAAGTACCATTTAATTTCTAACATTGAAAATTAACAGTGACATTTTTCTGCTTGTGAAATATAGCCTGGTTGGAACATTCAGATTACAAACTCTTTTTTTCTCAAAGTTAAGAGGAAGTAGGAAGCAGTGGATTTAAGCAGGCTAGGCAGTCATGAAGAGTGCAAAGTTCTCCTTCTCCTAGTATCAAAAACATTTGTATGGTATTGCATCAAGCATTGTATCTATATTTAATGCAGACTAGAGATAGGTAATATATAAATAGATAACACTTATTTTACAATTGCTACCTAATATCATGGCTTTCCTGTTGGCTGAGTGGTAAAGAATCTGCCCATAATGCAGGAGATGTGGATTTGATGCCTGGGTCAGGAATATCCTCTGGAGGAGGAAATGGCAACCCCTTCCTGTATTCTTGCCTGGGAAGTCACATGCAGAGAGAAGCCTGGCAGGATACAGTCCATAAGTTGCAAAAGAGTTGAATATGACTTAGTGTCTAAACAACTATATCTAATATCACAGATTAAGAAAGAAAATAATTCACAACATCTATTTTTTCCCTGTGAAAGTATTGGTTGCTTAGTCATGTCTTTCAATTATTCTCATTAATGAATAAATCTTTTGAGCACTTATGTTTTTGAAGGACAATCAAGACAATTTAAATACATGATATTGAAATACTGCAGCATAGAGCACAGCTGTCAAAATGGCACTGATAAGTTTCTAAGCGAAGGCTATTTGTGCACTGAAATAAAACATTTCTAACATATTTTACATAAAACTGAGCACTGAGGTAGAAAATCATTCCTCCTTCTGTGACTCAATACTCTATAGGATAATTTAAATATTTGAAATGTTCTTCTTAATTCAAATAATTTATGAATATTCACAAAGCCAAAATTCACAGAAAGAAGTGTATAGATGAAGAGTGCTGTGAAGAAAACTTCTCAACCATGATTTAGCAGATTATAAACCTAACGATTAATCCATTTTAACCTGTTTGTTAAATTCCACTATTTTATTTTTTAAATTAATTCTTATTGGAGTATAGTTGCTTTGCAGTGTTGTGTTTGCTTCTACTGTGTAGTTAAGTGAATCAGCTATACATATACATACATCCCCTCTTTTTTAGATTTCCTTCCCATTTAGATCACCACACAGCACTGAGTAGAGTTCCCTGTGGTATTCAGTAGATTCTTATTAGTTATCCATTTTATACATAGTAGTGTACATATGTCAATCCCAATCTCCTCTTCCCTTCTTGGTATCCACACCTTTGCTTTCTAGATCTGTTTCTTTATTTCTGCTTTGCAAATATCATCTGTATCATCTTTCTAGATTCTACATATATGCCTTAATTTATGATATTTGCTTTGTTCTTTCTGACTTACTTTACTTTGTATAACAGTCTCTGTGCATGCATGCTAAGTCACTTCAGTTGTGTCTGACTCTTTGTTACCCTATAGACTAGCCTATTAGGCTCCTCTGTCCATGGGATTCTCCAGGCAGTAATACTGGAGTGGGTTACTACACCCTCCTCCAGGGTATCTTCCCAACCCAGGGATCAAACCCACATCTCTTTAAGTTTCCTGCATTGGCAGGTGGGTTCTTTACCACTAGCACCACCTGGGAAGCCTATGAAAGTTTCTAGGCATATCCATGTTTCTAAAATGGCACAGTTTTGTTCCTTTTTAATAACTGAGTAATATTTCATTGTATGTATGTTACAGATCTTCCTTATCCATAAGTTCCATTATTTTATATCTGAGATCAACATCACTGAAAAAAATATTAAGATGTCCAAAATGAAAGCATGTGTATTATATAATTAACATGGGTAAGAAGTAGAAAAGATAAAATTTGAAATCATATCCTATAAGGTCCAGGTATTATATACAATTCCTTGACCCTCACTTTTTTCATTATGATTTTGAAGATTAAATTAAAATAATAAGCTATTCTGACTATCTCATAAGACATTTATGTTAATAAATGAAAATAATTTTTGATAAAAAATATTGGGAATGCAACATGTGACCAAACATGAGTCTCTGTGTTCATTGTGTAGATACAGAGTTCCATTTTCATGTAGGACAATGGGAACATAATTTGCCTTTAGCAGTTGGAAGAGTCCTAACTTTTTATCTGTGTATGAAATAAAACTTTTGCTTGTTCATCAAAATCTGGAGACATCCATAGAAGTGTTTCAAACTCATTACCTTAATGTTAGATAGTGTAAGAAATTAGTAATGAAAGTCAGGAATTCTGTGTCAACTTGATGTCTCCTTCACTGCCAAATATAGATATCCTTACAGATTTCTGATCTGTCCTTATAAGTGTTCCTCTAGGGGCAAATGTTCCACGCTAATATACTCTGGCCTTCCAGCACTAAAATTCATGTTGTGTATCACACTCAACTGGGTCTCATGTATTCTGCCCTATTTCTTCGACTTTATCTTTTACATCTCTCCTCACTCATTTCTCAACTGTCACCCCAGGCTTATTTCTGCTCCTCAAACACACCGATGTTTGAGTCATGTTCTCACCTCAGGGCTAGTTTGAGCATATTGCTCTCAACACTTTGTAGTTTGTTCCTTGCTTTCAGATAAGTTTGAGTTCAAATGTCACTTTAACAAAAAGGGCTTTACTGCTGTAACTATATGAAGACAATCCTTGACCATTAAAACCCCCAAGTCACTGTCTATCACATCTTTATATTATTATTTTCCTTTACTTATATTTACATTTATATAAACAGTGGAAGTGATGAATATATTCAAGATATTATATCTGATAGACAGAGTGCCTGAAGAACTACAGATGGAGGTTCATAACATAGTACAGGAGGCAAGGATCAAGACCATCCCTAAATGGTCTTTCCCTACAAAGAAATGCAAAAAGGCAAAATGGTTGTTTGAGGAGGCCTTCCAAATAGCTGAGAAAAGAAAAGAAGCAAAAGGCAAAGGAGAAAAGGAAAGAAGTACCCATTTGAATGCAGAGTTCCAAAGAATAGCAAGGAGAGATAACACAGCCTTCCTCAGTGATCAATGCAAAGAAATAGAGGAAAACAATAGAATGGGAAAGACTAGAGATCACTTCAAGGAAATTAAAGATACCAAGGGAATTTTTCATGCAATGATAAGCATAATAAAGGACAGAAATGGTATGGACCTAACAGAAGGAGAAGATATTAAGCATAGGTGGCAAGAATACACAGAACTATACAAAAAAGATCTTCATGATTGATAATCATGATGGTGTGATCACTAACCTAGAGCCAGACATCCTGGAATATGAAGTCAAGTGGGCCTTAGGAAGTATCAGTACAAACAAAGCTAGTGTAGGTGATGAAATTCCAGCTGAGCTATTTCAAATCCTGAAAGATGATGCTTTAAAGTGCTACACTCAATATTCCAGCAAATTTGGACAACTCAGCAGTGGCCACAGGACTGGAAAAGGTCAGTTTTCATTCCAGTCCCAAACAAAGGAAATGTCAAAGAATGCTCAAATCTCACATGCTAGTAAAGTAATGCTCAAAATCCTCCAGTCCAGGCTTCACTAGTACTTAAACCAGGAACTTCTAGATTTTCAAGCTGGATTTAGAAAAGACAGAGGAACCAGATATCAAATTCCCAACATCCGCTGGATCATTGAAAAAGCAAGAGAGTTCCAGAAAAAAATCTACTTCTTTATTGACTATGCCAAAGCCTTTGACTGTGTAGATCACAAAAACTGTGAAAAATTAAAGACATAGGAATATCAGACCACCTTACCTGCCTCCTGAGAAATCCGTATGCAGGTCAAGAAGCTACAGTTAGAACTGAACAGGAAACAACAGACTGGTTCCAAATCAGGAAAGGAGTATGTCAAGGCTGTATATTGTCACCCTGCTTATTTAAATTATATGCAGAGTACATCACGAGAAATGCTGGACTGGATGAAGCAAAAGCTGGAATCAAGATTGCTGGGAGAAATATCAATAACCTCAGATATGCAGATGATACCACCCTTATGGCAGAAAGCGAAGAAGAACTAAAGAGCCTCTTGATAAAGGTGAAAGAAGAGAGTGAAAACGGCTTAAAAACTGAACATGCAGAAAACTAAGCTCATGGCATCTGGTCCCATCACTTCATGGGACATAGATGGGGAAACAATGGAAACAGTGACAGAATTTATTTTTTGGGGTCTCCAAAATCACTGTAGATAGTGACTGCAGCCATGAAGTTAAAAGACGCTTGCTCCTTGGAAGAAAAGTTATGACCCACCTAGACAGCTTATTAAAAAGCAGAGACATTACTTTGCCAAAAAAGGTCCATCTAGTCAAAGCTGTGTTTTTTCCAGGAGTCATGTATGGATGCGAGAGTTGGACTGTGAAGAAAGCTGAGTGCCAAAGAATTGATGCTTTTGAACTGTGGTGCTGGAGAAGACTCTTGAGAGTCCCTTGGACTGCAAGGAGATCCAACAAGTTCATCCTAAAGAAATAAGTCCCGAATGTTCATTTGAAAGACTGATGCTGAAGCTGAAACTCCCAATACTTTGGCCACCTGATCCAAAGAACTGACTCCTTGGCAAAGACCTTGATGCTGGGAAAGATTGAAGGCATGAAGAGAATGGTATGACAGAGGATGAGATGATTGAATGGCATCACCGACTCAATGGACATGAGTTTGAGTAAACTCCTGGAGTTGGTAATGGACAGGTAGGCCTGGCATGCTGCAGTCCTTCAGGTCGCAAAGAGTTGGACAAGACTGACTGAACTGAACTGAATTTGTTTATATTTACCTTTATTTTATTAGTGCTTTGAAAATTATTTGATGCACTGATTCATTTATGATTTAATATCTGTATTCTGGATAGAGTGAACATACTACAGGAGATTTTTTTAATCATACTCTGCTCTCTCCCCAGTTTTTGAAACAAATCCTGGCATATCAAAGCTTAACACACACACATGGTGTTGTGTTAGATTTGAGTTGCAGTGGTTCACAAGATTCAATTTGCCAGACATCTCTTCCTAACTCTGAGTTCTACAGCATTACATTGGTAACTTGAAATTGGTCTAGTGGGTGCATTTCTTCCACACACATCAGCAAACACCACAAATCAAGGCTTTTTTTCTGGAGTGTGTTGTTAAATATTTACTACTCTATCTATATATGACAGAGAGCATGAAAAGGTAACAAAATTCCTTTCCTATAACTAAAGATCTCAAGTGAAGAAAATGTATCTGAAAACAAGCTTTTTTTCTTTCTGTAGGCAATACCACTGTGGTTTAAAAAAAAAATGAGAAAAAGAAGCTTTGTTTCTAAGCCAGGGATAAAAAGAGCAGCCAAAGAAATTATTGGGAAAAAATCCATCTCATCACAAGGTTGACGCCAAACAATTTGAAACAATAACCAGTGCTCCTGACTACAAATAATTGACCCTTGCATTCTGATAGTATTCCAATGTCGGGGAGGAAGAGATTTTCCCTCTACCTTTCAAGATTCTTCTGACTGATCTAAGAATTAAGTTGACGTGAGGCAAATTGCAGCTTCCCTGGGGGCTCATGGGCAAATTGCAATACAGGAGACACAGGAGATTCAGGTTCCCTCCTTGGGTCAGAAAGATTCCTTGGAGGAGGGCACAGCAACCCACTCCAGTATTATTGGGAGAATCCCATGGACAGAGGAGCCTGGTGGGCTGCAGTGAATGGGTTTGCAAAGAGTCAGACATGAAAAGTAACTGACCACACACGCACACATGAGACAGACTGACAGGCAAAAATTACACAAAAGTTTTATAGTGTTTATACATGAAAGAGACTGAGGAATTTTGAGTAACTTGCCAAAATGGCAGAAATGCTCACATTAAACACATTCTTCAGTGGAAGATAAGAGAGGATGCTGGGACAGGGGTTTGGAATGTCAAAGGAGGGGAAGACAATTCATACAGAGATGGAAAAGCAAAGGTTTGTCAAACACATGTTGGGTGGGCTGTCCAGAGGCAACAGGACAGAGTGTCCTCAGATCTCCAAGCCCTGGTGGGTTTCCCTCACCACATCTAGAGTATTCTTTGGAGATATCGCCGGCATAGTTCTATTCAGGGAACAGGCCCTTTATCTCAATTCTTTAGGAAACTCAGAGGGAGGTGAAAAAAAGGACTTATCGAGTCATCTGTTTCTTAAAAATATTCAAACTAAATTAGTACTCATACCTCTTGATCTCCCCTCAAAATGCAGAAATGTATTTATAAGAAAATAGTTTACTAGGGTCTTAAGAATTAAAATTTGGAAGACTCAGATTCTGGTATAACTAAAAGAGTGTTCCAGGGAAGAGAAAAGAGTCAAAGACTTATTGAGACAAAAATCACAAGGGTTCTTAAAGTTGCCTGGCTGTGATTGGCTAGGATGCAAGTCAGGAAACAGTTGTCCCTAAGGAATCATGCGTTTTCTTAGGGTACATGTCCAATAACTATCTTGAGTTTCTGTATGCCTTTGTGAGAATATAAAGTGATCAAGAGGTCAGATTCCATCCAGGCTGTGACACACACAAGTCACAATTCCTCAGTGACAATCTTCATAACCCAGATAATCACGATGGTGTGATCACTCACACTCACATAGAGCCAGCCATCCTGGAATGTGAAGTCAAGTGGGCCTTAGGAAGCATCACTATGAACAAAGTTAGTGGAGGTGATGGAATTCCATTTAAAATTAAAACATGATGCTGTGAAAGTGCTGCACTCAATATCGCATCAAATCTGGAAAACTGAGTAGTGGTCACAGAACTAGAAAAGGTCAGTTTTCATTCCAATCCCAAAGAAAGGCAATGCCAAAGAATGCTCAAACTCCTGCATAATTGCACTCATCTCATATGCTAGTAAACTGATGCTCAAAATTTTCCAAGTCAGGCTTTATCAATAAGTGAACCGTGAACATCCAGATGTTGAAGCTGGTTTTAGAAAAGGTAGAGGAATCAGAGATCAAATTACCAACATCCGCTGGATCATCGAAAAAGCAAGAGAGTTCCAGAAAAACATCTACTTCTGCTTTATTGACTATGTCAAAGCCTTTGATTGTGTGGATCACAATAAACGGTGAAAAATTCTGAAGGAGATGGGAATACCAGACCACCTGACCTGCCTCTTGAGAAACCTATATGCTATGATCAATGCTTTCTCTTGGCAGAACTCTATTAGCCTTTTCCCTGCTTCATTTAATCTTTCATTCTGTACTCCAAGGCCAAATTTGCCTGTTACTCCAGGTGTTTCTTGACTTCCTACTTTTGCATTCCAGTCCCCTATAATGAAAAGGACATCTATTGGGGGTGTTAGTTTTAGAAGGTCTTGGAGGTCTTCATAGAACCATTCAACTTCAGCTTCTTCAGCATTACTGGTCTGGGCATAGACTTGGATTGCCATAATATTGAATGGTTTGCCTTGGAAACGAACAGAGATCATTCTGTCATTTTTGAGATTGCATCCAAGTACTGCATTTTGGACTCTTTTGTTGACTATGATGGCTACTCCATTTCTTCCAAGGGATTCCTGCCCACAGTAGTAGATATAATGGACATCTGAGCTAAATTCACCCATTCCAGTCCATCTTAGTTTGCTGATTCCTAGAGTGTGGATGTTCACTCTTGCCATCTCCTGTTTGACCACTTCCAATTTGCCTTGATTCATGGACCTAACATTTCAGGTTGCTATGCAATATTGCTCTTTATGGCATTGGACCTTGTTTCTATCACCAGTCACATCCACAACTGGGTGTTGATTTTGCTTTGGCTCCATCCCTTCATTCTTTCTGGAGTTATTTCTCCACTGATCTCCAGTAGCATATTGGGCACCTACTGACCTGGGGAGTTCCTCTTTCAGTGTCTTATATTTTTGCCTTTTCATACTGTTCATGGTGTTCTCAAGGCAAGAATACTGAAATGGTTTGCCTTGCCCTTCTCCACTGGACCACATTCGGATATTATAGGTAGCAAGTAATTGAATCTTGCTGCTTTATAATCTAACTTGACAATTTTTGCCTTTAAACTACAGTCTTTAGAACATTTACATTTAATATGATTATTCATATGGTTGTATTTAAATATAATATCTATTTGGTTTACATTTGTGTATTCAAATTTTTTCCCAATTTAGAGTCATTTTGATTAATAGAGTATCCTTATTTTTTAAAGTTATATATTTAATGAATAATTATAATTTCCATATGCTCTATACTCATTTTGAACTATTATTTTCTCTTAAGACTTGTTTGGCCATGGCATATTTAAAAGTATCCTGTTTAACTCCAAGTATTTTGTGATTTTTCAGCTATTTCTCTGTTATTGATTTCTAGTTTAATTCCACTGTGCTCTGAGAACATACTTTGCAAGATTTCTATCCTTTCAAATTGATTTAGGTGTGTTTTATGGCCCAGATTGTGGTCTATCTTGGTAAATGTTCCATGTGAGCTTGAAAAGGTTGTGCATCCTACTGTTGTTGGATAAAGCAGTCTATAAATGTCAATTAGGTTCAGGTGACTAATGGTGTTGTTCAGTTCAAATATAGTCTCACTGGTTTTCTGTGTGCTGCTTCTATCTGTTATATTATGAGAAGTGTTGAAGCCTGCAACTCTAATATTGGATTTGTTTATTTCTCCTTGTGAATCTCTTTGTTTTTGTCTCATATATTTTAGTATGCTGGTCTTTGGGGCATATATCCTAGTGATTGTCATGTCTTACTACAGAATTGACACTTCTATCATTACATAATATGCCTCTTTTTTTCCTGAAAGTTCCCATTGTTCTGATGTGCTGGTTTAAATTAATATAGCTAGTCTAGATTTATTTTGTTTAGTGTTTACATAAAATGTTTTTTCCTATTTCCTTAATTTTAATCTACAAGTGTTTTATATATAAACTAGATTTATATATAAACTAAGATTCTTCAGGATTATATATTTTTTCCACTCTGAAAGCCTCTGTTTATAGTTGGTATATTTAAAACATCCACATTTAAAATAATTATTAACAAAGTTGGATTAATATCTACCTTATAATTTCAGTATGTTTTACTTGTTCACAATTGATCAAGACCATCCCTCACCCAAAAAAAAAAAAAAAAGGGCAAAAAGGCAAAATAGTTGTCAGAGGAGGCCCTACAAACAGCTGAAAAAAGAGGAGATGCAAAAGGCAAAGGAGAATGGGAAAGACATATCCATTTGAATGCAGAGTTCCAAAGAATACCAAGGAGAGATAAGAAAGCCTTCCTCAGTGATCAATGCAAAGAAATAGAGGGAAATAGAATGGGAAAGACTACAAAACTCTTCAAGAAAATTAGAGATACCAAGGGAATGTTTCATGCAAAGATGGGCACAATTAAGGACAGAAATGGTATGGACCTAACAGAAGCAGAAGATATTAAAAGAGGTGGCAAGAATACACAGAAGAGCTATACAAAAAAGATCTTCACAACCCAGATAACCACAATGGTATGATCACTCACCTAGAGGCAGCCATCCTGGAAGATGAAGTCAAGTGGGCCTTAGGAAGCATCACCTGAGCAAAGCTAGTGCAGGTGATGAAACTTCAGCTGAGCTACTTCAAATCCTAAAAGATGATGCTGTGAAACTGCTGCACTCAATATGCCAGCAAATCTGGAAAACTGAGCAGTAGTCACAGGACTGGAAAAGGTCAGTTTTCATTCCAATCCCAAACAAAGGCATAGCCAAACCATGTTCAAACTACCACACAATTGCACTCATCTCAAGGGCTAATAAAGTAATGGTAAAATTCTCCAAGCCAAGCTTCAACAGTACATGAACTAAGAGCTTCCAGATGTTGAAGCTGGATTTAGAAACGCAGAAGAATAAGAGATCAAATTGCCAACATCCGTTTGATCATCAAAAAAGCAAGAAAGTTTCAGAAATATAACTACTGCTCTATTGACTATGCCAAAGACTTTGACTGTGGGGATCACATCAAACTGTGAAAAATTCTGAAAGAGATGAGAATACCAGATCACCTGACCTGCCTCCTGAGAAATCTGTATGCAAGTCAAGAAGCAGCAGTTAGAACTGTACATGGAACAAGAGACTGGTTCCAAATCGGGAAAGGAGTGTGTCAAGGCTACATATTGTCACTCTGCTATTTTAACTTATATGCAGAGTACATCATGAGAAATGCTGGACTGGATGAAGCACAAAGCTGGAATCAAGATTGCTGGGAGAAATATCAATAACCTCAGATATGCAGATGACACCACCCTTATGGTAGAAAGTGAAAAGCTAAAAAAAAAAAAAAAAAGAAAAGAAAAAGAAAGAAAAGCTAA
Source organism: Bubalus kerabau (assembly GCF_029407905.1). Lineage (NCBI taxonomy): Eukaryota > Metazoa > Chordata > Mammalia > Artiodactyla > Bovidae > Bubalus > Bubalus kerabau. The sequence continues at coordinate 86,240,508 of NC_073625.1, forward strand.
AGAGCCTCTTGAAAGTGAAATAGGAGAGTGAAAAGTTGGCTTAAAACTCAACATTCATAAAACTAAGATCATGGCATCCATTCCAATCATTCATGTCAAATAGATGGGGAAACAATGGAAACAGTGATGGACTTTATTTTTGGGGACTCCTAAATCATGTCACAGTAATCCAAGTCTATGCCTCAACCAGTAACGCTGAAGAAGCTGAAGCTGAATGGTTCTATGAAGACCTACAAGACTTTTTAGAACTAACACCCAAAAAAGATGTCCTTTTCATTATAGGGGATTGGAATGCAAAAGTAGGAAATCAAGAAACACCTGGAGTAACAGGCAAATTTGGCCTTGGAATACGGAATGAAGCAGGGCAAAGACTAATAGAGTTTTGCCAAGAAAATTCACTGGTCATAACAAACACCCTCTTTCAACAACACAAGAGAAGACTCTATACATGGACATCACCAGTTGGTCAACACCGAAATCAGATTGATTATATTCTTTGCAGCCAATGATGGAGAAGCTCTATACAGTCAGCAAAAACAAGACCAGGAGCTGACTGTGGCTCAGACCATGAACTCCTTATTGCCAAATTCAGACTTAAATTGAAGAAAGTAGGGAAAACCACTAGACCATTCAGGTATGACCTAAATCAAATCCCTTATGATTATACAGTGGAAGTGAGAAATAGATTTAAGGGCCTAGATCTGATAGATAGAGTGCCTGATGAACTATGGAATGAGGTTCGTGACAGTGTACAGGAGACAGGGAACAAGACCATCCCCATGGAAAAGATATGCAAAAAAGCAATATGGCTGTCTGGGGAGGCCGTACAAATAGCTGTGAAAAGAAGAGAAGTGAAAAGCAAAGGAGAAAAGGAAAGATATAAGCATCTGAATGCAGAGTTCCAAAGAATAGCAAGAAGAGATAAGAAAGCCTTCTTCAGCAATCAATGCAAAGAAATAGAGGAAAACAACAGAATGGGAAAGACTAGGGATCTCTTCAAGAAAATCAGAGATATCAAAGGAACATTTTATGTAAAGGACGGAAATGGTATGGACCTAACAGAAGCAGAAGATATTAAGAAGAGATGGCAAAAATACACAGAAGAACTGTACAAAAAAGATCTTCACGACCCAGATAATCATGATGGTGTGATCACTGACCTAGAGCCAGACATCCCGGAATGTGAAGTCAAGTGGGCCTTAGAAGGCATCACTATGAACAAAGCTAGGGGAGGTGATGGAATTCCAGTTGAGCTATTCCAAATCCTGAAAGATGATGCTGTGAAAGTGCTGCACTTAATATGACAGCAAATTTGGAAAACTCAGCAGTGGCCACAGGGCTGGAAAAAGTCAGTTTTCATTCCAATCCCAAAGAAAGGCAATGCCAAAGAATGCTCAAACTACTGCACAATTGCACTCATCTCACACGCTAGTAAAGTACTGCTCAAAATTCTCCAAGCCAGGCTTCAGCAATATGTGAACTGTGAACTTCCAGATGTTCAAGCTGGTTTTAGAAATGGCAGAGGAACCAGAGTTCAAATTGTCAACATCCACTGGATCATCGAAAAAGCAAGAGAGTTCCAGAAAAACATCTATTTCTGCTTTATTGACTATGCCAAAGCCTTTGATTGTGTGGATCACAATAGACTGTAGAAAAATTCTGAAAGAGATGGGAATACCAGACCACCTGATCTGCCTCTTGAGAAACCTATATGCAGGTCAGGAAGCAACAGTTAGAACTGGACATAAAACAACAGACTGGTTCCAAATAATAAAAGGAGTACGTCAAGGCTGTATATTGTCACCCTCCTTATTTAACTTCTATGCAGAGTACATCGTGAGAAATGCTGGACTGGGCAAAATACAAGCTGGAATCAAGATTGCCTGGAGAAATATCAATAACCTCAGATATGCAGATGACACCACCCTTATGGCAGAAAGTGAAGAGGAACTCAAAAGCCTCTTGATGAAAGTGAAAGTGGAGAGTGAAAAAGTTAGCTTAAAGCTCAACATTCAGAAAATGAAGATCATGTCATCCGGTCCCACCACTTCATGGGAAATAGATGGGGAAACAGTGGAAACAGGGTCAGACTATTTTTCTGGGCTCCAAAATCACTGCATATGGTGACTGCAGCCATGAAATTAAAAGACGCTTACTCCTTGGAAGGAAGGTTATGACCAACCTAGATAGCATATTCAAAAGCAGAGACATTACTTTGCCAACAAAGGTTCGTCTAGTCAAGGCTATGGTTTTTTCCTGTGGTCATGTATGGATGTGAGAGTTGGACTGTGAAGAAGGCTGAGCACCGACGGATTGATGCTTTTGAACTGTGGTGTTGGAGAAGACTCTTGAGAGTCCCTTGGACTGCAAGGAGATCCAACCAGTCCATTCTGAAGGAGATCAGCCCTGGGATTTCTTTGGAAGGAATGATGCTAAAGCTGAAACTCCAGTACTTTGGCCACCTGATGTGAAGAGCTGACTCACCAGAAAAGACCCTGAATTTGGGAAAGATTGAAGATGAGAGGAGAAGGGGACGACAGAGGATGAGATGGTGGATGGCATCACTGACTCAATGGACATGAGTTTGAGTAAGCTCCAGTAGTTGGTGATGGAGAGGGATACCTGGCGTGCTGCAGTCCTTGGGGTCGCAAAGAATTGGACACGGCTGTGTGACTGAACTGAACTGAACTTGTTAATTGTTCCCATTTTATCCTCCTATTACTTTCTGCCTTTTCTGGTTTTAATAGAAAATTTAATAAAATTCCATTTTATCTCTTCTCTTAGCATATCAATTATAATTGTTCATTAAAAAGTTTGTTTAGTTGTTGCCCTAGAGTATTGAAAGTACATTTAGTAGTAATCGAATTCTCTCTCAAATAGTCCTTTGCTACCTCATGCATTATCCATGTACCTTATAAAATAATGTTTTAACAGTATACTCCTTTTGCTTAATGTATTATATAATCACAAAATACATTGTTGCCATTACTATTTTGAACAGGTATGCATTATATCAGTAACAAATAAGAAAAAATATCTTATTGTATCTTTATTCCTATTCCCACACTCTTGCTTTTTTAGATACCATCTGAGTTTCTGAAATACCATTTTCTTCTTGAAAAACTTATTTTAACATTTTTATAAGTCAGATCATAAGGAATTTGACTAAGGTCATATCTGAATGGTCTAGTGGTTTTCCCCACTTTATTCAGGTTAAGTCTGAATTTGGCAATAAGGAGTTCATGATTTGAGCCACAGCCAGCTCCTGGTCTAGTATTTGCTGACTGTATAGAGCTTCTCCATCTTTGGCTTCAAAGAATATAATCAATCTGATTTCAGTGTTGACCATCTGGTGATGTCCATGTGTAGAGTCTTCTCTTGTGTTCTTGGAAGAGGGTATTTTCTACAACCAGTGTAGAACACTGGTTGGCAAAACTCTATAGCCTTTTTCCCTGCTTCATTTTATCTTTAATTCTGTACTCCAAGGTCAAATTTGCCTGTTACTCCAGGTGTTTCTTGAATTCCTACTTTTTCATTCCAGTCCCTTATAATGAAAAGGACATCTTTCTTGGGTGTTAGTTCTAAAAGGTCTTTGAGGTCTTCATAGAACCATTCAACTTCAGCTTCTTCAGCATTACTGGTCTGGGCATAGACTTGGATTGCCATAATATTGAATGGTTTGCCTTGGAAACAAACAGAGATCATTCTGTCGTTTTTAAGATTGCATCCAAGTACTGCATTTTGGACTCTTTTGTTGACTATGATGGCTACTCCATTTCTTCCAAGGAATTCCTGCCCACAGTAGTAGATATAATGGTCATCTGAGCTAAATTCACCCATTCCAGTCCATCTTAGTTTGCTGATTCCTAGAGTGTGGATGTTCACTCTTGCCATCTCCTGTTTGACCACTTCCAATTTGCCTTGATTCATGGACCTAACATTCCAGGTTGCTATGCAATATTGCTCTTTATGGCATTGGACCTTGCTTCTGTCACCAGTCTCATCCACAACTGGGTGTTGTTTTTGCTTTGTCTCTATCTCTTCGTTATTTCTGGAGTTATTTCTCCACTGAACTCCATTAGCATACTGGGCACATACTGACCTAGTAGTTCATCTTTCAGTGTCTTATGTTTTTGCCTTTTCATACTGTTCATGGCGTTCTCAAGGCAAGAATACTGAAGTGGTTTGCCATTCCCTTCTCTAGTGGACCACATTCTGTCAGACCATTCCACCATGACCCATACACCTTAGGTGGTCCCACATGACATGGCTTTGTTTCATTGACTTAGATAAGGCTGCGGTCCATGTAACCAGATTGGCTAATTTTCTGTGATTATCATTTCAGTCTGTCTGCTCTCTGAATCCCTCTCTCAGTGTCTACCATCTTACTTCAGTTTCTCTTACCTTGGACGTGGGATATCTCTTCATGTCTGCTCCAGCAAAGCACATCTGCTGCTCATTATGCCTTAGATTTAAGGAACTAAATCTAATAGGCAGAGTGCCTGATGAACTATGGATGGCGGTTTGTGACATTGTACAGGAGACAGGGAGCAAGACCCTTTCTTCCCCAAGAAAATGAAATGTGAAAAAGCAAAATGGCTGTCTGAGGAAGCCTTACAAATAGCTGTGAAAAGAAGAGAAGTGAAAAGAAAAGGAGAAAAGGAAAGATAAACCCATTTGAATGCAGAGTTCCAAAGAATAGCAAGGAGAAATAAGAAAGCATTCCTCAGCAAACAATGCAAAGAAATAGAGGAAAACAATAGAATGGGAAAGACTAGAGACCTCTTCAAGAAAATTAGAGATACCAAGGGAACATTTCATGCAAATATGGGCTCGATAAAGGACTGAAATGGTATGGACCTAACAGAAGAAGAAGATATTAAGAAGAGGTGGCAAGAATACACAGTAAAACTATACCAAAAAGATCTTCACAACCCAGATAATCATGATGGTGTGATCACTCACCTAGAGCCAGACATCTAGGATTATGAAGTCAAGTGGGCCTTAGAAAGCATCACTACGAACAAAGCTAGTGGAGGTGATGGAATTCCAGCTGAGCTTCTTCAAATTCTAAAAGATGATGCTGTGAAAGTGCTGCACTCAATATGACAGCAAATTTGGAAAACTCAGCAGTGGACTGGAAAAGGTTAGTTTTCATTCCAATCCCTAAGAAAGGCAATGCCAAAGAATGCTCAAATTTCCACACAATTGCACTCATCTCATGCACTAGAAAAGTAATGCTCAAAATTCTCCTAGCAAAGCTTCAGTAATATGTGAACCATGAACTTCCAGATGTCCAAGCTGGTTTTAGAAAAGGTAGAGGAACCAGATATCAAATTGCCAACATCCAATGGATCATCGAAAAAGCAAGAGTTCCAGAAAAACATCTACTTCTGCTTTCTTGACTGTGCCAAAGCTTTTGACTGTGTGGATCACAGTAAACTGTGGAAAATTCTGAAAGAGATGGGCACACCAGACCACCTGATCTGCCTCTTGAGAAACCTATATGCAGGTCAGGAAGCAACAATTAGAACTGGACATGGAACAACAGACTGGTTCCAAATAGGAAGAGGAGTACATAAAGGCTGTATATTGTAATTCTGCTAATTTAACTTATATACAGATTACATCATGAGAAACACTGGGCTGGAACAAGCACAAGCTGGAATCAAGATTGCTGGGAGAAATATCAATGACTTCAGATACACAGATGACACCACCCTTATGGCAGATAACAAAGAAGAAATAGAGAGACTCTTCATGAAAGTCAAAGAGGAGAGTGAAAAGGTTGGCTTAATGCTCAACATTCAGAAAACCAAGATCATGGCATCTGGTCCCATCACTTCAGGGAAATAGATGGGAAAACAGTGGAAACAGTGGCTGACTTTATTTTTCTGGGCTCCCAAATCACTGCAGATGGTGATTGCAGCCATGAAATTAAAAGACACTTACTCCTTGGAAGGGAAGTTATGACCAATCTATGCAGCATATTAAAAAAGCAAAGACATTACTTTGTCAACAAAGGTCCATCTAGTCAAGGCTATGTTTTTTCCTGTGGTCATGTATGGATGTGAAAGTTGGACTGTGAAGAAAGCTGAGCACCAATGAATTGATGCTTTTAAACTGTGGTGTTGGAGAAGACTCTTGAAAGTCCCTTGGATTGCAAGGAGATCCAACCAGTCCATTCTAAAGGAGACCAATCCTGGGTGTTCTTTGGAAGGACTGATGCTAAAGCTGAAGCTTCAATACTTTGGCCACCTCATGCGAAGTGTTGACTCATTGGAAAAGACTCTGATGCTGGGAGGGATTGGGGGCAGGAGGAGAAGGGGACGACAGAGAATGAGATGGCTGGATGGCATCATCGACTCAATGGACATGAGTTTGTGTGAACTCCGGGAGTTGGTGATGGACAGGGAGGCCTGGCATGCCTCAAGTCATGGGGTGGCAAAGAGTTGGACATGACTGAGTGACTGAACTGACTGACTGACATGTAATATAAATTCCAAAATACATTTTTATTTGCTTTTACTCACATTTGAAGCTATTTAAAATTAAGGAAACATAGGGCATTTTATTTACTTGTATGTGAAGTCACTCTGGAGAAGGCAATGGCACCCCACTCCAGTACTCTTGCCTGGAAAATCCCATGGATGGAGGAGCCTGGTGGGCCACAGTCCATGGGGTCGCTAAGAGTCAGACAAGACTCAGCGACTTCACTTTTACTTTTCACTTTCATGCATTGGAGAAGGCAATGGCAACCCACTCCATTGTTCTTGCCTGGAGGATTCCAGGGACGGGGGAACCTGGTGGGCTGCCGTCTATGGGGTCGCACAGAGTCGGACACGACTGAAGCGACTTAGCAGCAGCAGTAGCAGAAGTCACTCAGTCATGTCTGACTCTTTGAGACCCTATGGACTGTAACCCACCAGGCTCCTCCATCCATTGGATTTTCTAGGCAAGAATACTGGAGTGGGTTTCCATTTCCTTTTCCAGGTGATCTTCCCTACCCAGGGATCTAACCTGGGTCTCCTGTATTGTGGGAAGACTCTTTACCCTCTGAGCCATAGCTCCCAAAACATCATTTACTTGTATAAACATACATTCTTTTGCTTTTGATTCCTTTGTGTAGATGTAGAATTGCATCTAGTACATTTTTTATACCTAAAGATCTTCCTCTATTTATTAATTTTTTAAAGTACAGATCCCTCAGTGATTATTTCCTTCAGCTCCTTTTTATGTCTGAAAAGGGCTATTTTCATGTATACTTTAAAAAATGCCTTTATATATTTAGTATTTCCTTTTTCTTTTTACATTTGAAGCTTTTGCTCCAGTGTCTTCTTATTTTCATTGTTTCTCAAAAAAAAAAAAAATTTGCTGACTTTGTTGTCTTTCTTCTTCTGTATATAATGTGGCTTTTCTCCAGTTGCTTTTGAGAGCATCTCTTTATTTCTCATTTCATGCATTGTGTATATGACACACCGACATGGAGCTTTCCTCATGTTTATTGAGTTTAATGTTTGTTAATCTTAAATCTGTGGGTTGATCAAATTAAAAAAATTGGTCTTTATTTTTGAAATACTTTCTATCATCTCTACTCTCTTCACCTAAATAAACTCTATTGACCTTTATATTCATAGAACTTTCCCCATAGATTGATTATGCTTTTTTCATTTATTTATAGTATTCAGTTATAGACTTGAAGAGAATCTCTGTAGAAATTTGAGGCTCTGCCCCTTGCAGCATTCTTATTGCATTGCCTACACCTCAGTGCTCACATGCTCAGTAGCTCAGTCATGTCCGATTCATTGCGAGCCTTCCAGACTCTTCCTCCTCTGTCCACGGAATTTTTCAGGCAAGAATACTGGAGTGGGTTGCTATTTCCTGCTCCAAGGTATCTTCCCAACCCAGGGATCAAACCCGTGTCTCCTGTGTTTCCTGCATTGGCAGGTGGATTCTCTCCACTTTGGTCTAAAAAGTCAAGCTATTTATGACTTCCTGAGTACTCAACTCTGTCTCCTCAACTCAGAGAAAATGCTTGGCTCTATTGAGTTTCTATGTACCTACTCTGACCTGACAACTTACAGCAGTAAGCTGGGGAAATAGTATGACTCGCTTATAATTTGTATATATAATTTTTTCTATTAGGGATCATTGTCAATGATCACTGTTTTCCAATGTCTGAGAACAATTATTTATACAGTTTGTTAACTTTTTAGTTATTTATTATAGAAATAAATTTGTTATTCCGTCCAAGTGAAAAACAGAAGAGCGTTTAAGTTTCTGTACCTTTCAGCACACTAGAAATCTGTGTGCATGTTTATAACATTATTTGATCATCACATATGGGCTCCCAGGTGGCTCTAGCAGTAAAAAAAATATAACCCTCCTGCCAATGCAGGAAACATAAGGGATATAGGTTCAATCCCTTGGTTTGGAAGATCCCCTGGAGAAGGAAATGACCAGCCACTCTGGTATTCTTGCCTGGAGAATTGCATGGGCAAAGGAGCCATGTGGGTTACAGTCCCTGGGGTCCCAAAGAGTTGGACGTGATTGAGGGACTAACAGACCATGTTAAAATCACTTCCCCCAAGATATTGTTTGGTTTATATTTTGCCTAATGAATCATATTTGATTCTATATATTTTCCTTTTATATGTTGATTTCTATAAGGCCTTCTCTTTAAAGATATTCAATATAAATTATATTAACCTGGTCTTTTTCATCAATAATGTAATCTCTTTTATATTATTTATACTAGCTGATGCTCATGCATGACTTTACATGTGTAATACTTTCTGCAAAATTAATATTTTTCTTTCTGTGATTACTCTGGTTTTGTTTATTTATTTATTTGTTTATTTACATACCCTGACACTCTAACACAAGCAAAACTGAGAAAGTTCTGTTTCTCTTTTCTGGCTTTATTCTTTTTTGGTAATTTTGGTTAGATGGTATAATTTTATTCTGATTCCACTAGGAAGAAAATTCACTTCTTTTTTTAAAGTAATGCTGAAATCACATAATGCATTCTATGCAAAAATTATTAAAAATTCCCTGGCAGGACTACTTAATTAAGTATTTGGTCATCAAATAGTAGTAATTTGCTGATAAGTATGACCCTGTTGCCATTTCCTTTATTGTTTTGGGTTTGAATTTATACACAATTTTTGTGTTTCCTGTCTAGAGAATATCCTTTAGTATTTGTTGGAGAGCTGGTTTGGTGGTGCAGAATTCTCTCAGCTTTTGCTTGTCGGAAAAGCTTTTGATTTCTCCTTCATACTTGAATGAGATCCTTGCTGGGTACAATAATCTGGGCTGTAGGTTATTTTCTTTCATCATTTTAAGTATGTCTTGCCATTCCCTCCTGGCTTGAAGAGTTTCTATTGAAAGATCAGCTGTTATCCTTATGGGTATTCCCTTGTGTGTTATTTGTTGTTTTTCCCTTGCTGCTTTTAATATTTGTTCTTTGTGTTTGATCTTTGTTAATTTGATTACTATGTGTCTTGGGGTGTTTCGCCTTGGGTTTATCCTGTTTGGGACTCTCTGGGTTTCTTGGACTTGGGTGATTATTTCCTTCCCCATTTTAGGGAAGTTTTCAACTATTATCTCCTCAAGTATTTTCTCATCGTCTTTCTTTTTGTCTTCTTCTTCTGGGACCCCTATGATTCAAATGTTGTAGCGTTAAATGGATTAAAGATCTAAACGTAAGACCAGAAACTATAAAACTCCTAGAGGAGAACATAGGCAAAACACTCTCTGACATACATCACAGCAGGATCCTCTATGACCCACCTCCCAGAATATTGGAAATAAAAGCAAAAATAAACAAATGGGACCTAATTAACCTTAAAAGCTTCTGCACATCAAAGGAAACTATTAGCAAGGTGAAAAGACAGCCTTCAGAATGGGAGAAGATAATAGCAAATGAAGCAACTGACAAAAAACTAATCTCGAGAATATACAAGCAACTCCTACAGCTCAACTCCAGAAAAATAAATGACCCAATCAAAAGATGGGCCAAAGAACTAAATAGACATTTCTCCAAAGAAGACATACAGATGGCTAACAAACACATGAAAAGATGCTCAACATCACTCATTCTCAGAGAAATGCAAATCAAAACCACTATGAGGTACCATTTCACACCAGTCAGAATGGCTGCCATCCAAAAGTCTACAAGTAATAAATGCTGGAGAGGGTGTGGAGAAAAGGGAACCCTCTTACACTGTTGGTGGGAATGCAAACTAGTACAGCCACTATGGAGAACAGTGTGGAGATTCCTTAAAAAACTGGAAATAGACCTGCCTTATGATCCAGCAATCCCACTGCTGGGCATACACACTGAGGAAACCAGAAGGGAAAGAGACACATGTACCCCAATGTTCATCACAGCACTGTTTATAATAGCCAGGACATGGAAGCAACCTAGATGTCCATCAGCAGATGAATGGATAAGAAAGCTGGGGTACATATACACAATGGAGTATTATTCAGCCATTAAAAAGAATACATTTGAATCAGTTCTAATGAGGTGGATGAAACTGGAGCCTATTATACAGAGTGAAGTAAGCCAGAAAGAAAAACACCAATACAGTATACTAACGCATATATATGGAATTTAGAAACATGGTAACAATAACCCTGTGTATGAGACAGCAAAAGAGACACTGATGTATAGAATAGTCTTGTGGACTCTGTGGGAGAGGGAGAGGGTGGGAAGATTTGGGAGAATGGCATTGAAACATGTAAAATATCATGTATGAAATGAGTTGCCAGTCCAGGTTCGATGCACGATACTGGATGCTTGGGGCTGGTGCACTGGGACGACCCAGAGGGATGGTATGGGGAGGGAGGAGGGAGGAGGGTTCAGGATGGGGAACACATGTATACCTGTGGCGGATTCATTTTGATATTTGGCAAAACTAATACAGTTATGTAAAGTTTAAAAATAAAATAAAAAAAAAAATAGTAGTAATTTGCATTATTACAACATTCTGTGATTTAATGAAACTCTGAAGAATTCTCACATCAGATACTAAGTGATTTAAACTGTGAAATACAGAAGGATATATAGCTCTTAAAAGGATTTAACCAAGTACTGAACTTGATATTTGACTCCAAACTCCTATTCTTTACTATCTCCTATCTAACTACCTACATGACCACTCCTGTGGTGATGTATGGATGTGAGAGTTGGACTGTGAAGAAGGCTGAGCACCGAATAATTGATGCTTTTGAACTGTGGTGTTGGAGAAGACTCTTGAGAGTTCCTTGGACTGCAAGGAGATCCAACCAGTCCATTCTGAAGGAGATCAGCCCTGGGTGTTCTTTGGAAGGAATGATGCTAAAGCTGAAACTCCAGTACTTTGGCCACCTCATGTGAAGAGTTGACTCATTGGAAAAGACTCTGATGCTGGGAGGGATTGGGGGTAGGAGGAAAAGGGGATGACAGAGGATGAGATGGTTGGATGGCATCACTTCTGAGTGAACTCCGAGAGTTGGTGATGGACAGGGAAGCCTGGCATGCTGGGATTCATGGGGTCGCAAAGAGTCAGACACGACTGAGTGACTGAACTGAACTGAACTGATCTACCTACCTACCTAGCTATATATCTATGCATCTATCTATATTTCATTTAGAGATGTTTTATCTCTCTATTCATGTACCACATTTGATTATATTCTCTATTATTAATTGAGTATTTTATAAGCACCTGCAAAATATTAACAAATCTGTGTTCCCTGATGAATGTTACCATAATGAATAAATAATTATTAAAGACGCTTTTCATGGCATTTTTCAAATATCTTGAGAGTGATAGTATTCAAAGAAGACAAGTCTCATTATCTGTCTCTGTTATAACAATAAGTTTACTAATTTAATTCTGCATTTATGAATTTCAAATTTATTGTATTTTCAAACTTTGTCTTTAAATGTACCTTATATCTTTTTTCTAATTTACACCTTTATATCCAACATAAACATGAAACAACGATGTACAATTAAAACTCTTATACAAAATAAATGCGGTGTGATAAAAACATGCTTGTCAAAAAATAAATCAGTTGTTTCAAGTTCTACCTAATTAGTCCTCACCTTCTTGTGGTTAAGAGCACTTAAGTTAATCCAGTACAAGTATAGCTTGGCATAAAATTCTCCTCATACTTTACTCTTCCTGATTAATCTTCCACTGCTCCTAGCAAACACTCTGAGAACTAATTCTTCTGGAGTATTCACCATTTCCTAAACACAACATGCTCTTTTAATTCTTCAGACCTTTTCAAAAACTCTCTTTCAACTGGCCTACCTATTTTCTCATATCTCAGAGTTATTTTTCACATCCATATCAAAAATTACTTACATATCACCTTGCAACTCACTCTATGTGAATCATACACAGTCATTAACTAGAAATAGAATTGAACCAGGATTGGGGATCTCTAATGAACTGTGGAATATTTTTAGTTAGAAAAATGTGAAAGCACCAACACATTCATTGGAAAGAATTTAATGCTTGCAAATCCATGATTAAAGTACTTGAGACCCTCTTGTATAGTTTCTCCAGCTCTTCAACTTATAGGTCAAACCACAATGAAATGGAAGCCTTGCTCCTCAAAGTATTCTCTGAGTACATGTTTGATTAATCATGAAGCTACTGGAAATGAATGTGCAGGAAAATGAGTGAATCATCTCAGTCTGAAAATTTATTTACCTTTAGTTTATGAATAGCCTGATGGAAGTAGGCAGTTCATATAATATCAAGCCCCTAGGATAAGAAAACCTAAGATATAATCATGTTTATATTATTCGATTTAAGCTTTGCTGTTTTTATTTGGTTATTTGTGCAATCCAGTTATTCATTTGACATTTATTTGAACATCTACTATGTTCTATGTACTTTATTCACATTTCATGAAATATTTGTTTAAAATGAACCCTATTTTCAAGGAGCTATATTCTAGTGAGTGAGGCAGACTAAGCAATGAACAAAATTTGTACATAAATTTTTCAACATGTAAAGGGAATATAAGTGCTATGAAAAAATAGAATGGAAAAATAATTTAGAAATGCCAGGAGGGAATAACAGGTTGCAATTTTAAATATAAGGGTTGAGAAAGTTTTCATTTAGATAGGACAGAGATGTGGCTTTGTCTCAGTAAATAGAGTTCAGGACAGGGGGAAAGGTTAGTGGAAATGTCCTAAGGCAAAATGAGTGTTCCGCAAGTTCTAGAAAAAAAAAGGAAGGCAGTTAAGTAGGCCAGAAGCCAGCAAGAGAACTAGAGAAGGGAGGCATGCAGTCAGAGAGAAAAATTAGATCATACTGTACATTAAAGATTGGGTCTTTGGAGTACTGCTTTGGACAAGGTTGTATGTATATCTAAATTTGATTGCTTTTTGAACTATTTGAACTTACATGCAGCATATTGCTTTAAATTTTGAAGGTAAAAATTTGCACAGTTGAGCACATTTTGCCAACTATTCTTTTCTATATCTATTCTATTTATATAAAAGTATAAAACTAGAACAGTTTAAAGGACATATTAGATAGTTTGCATAATTCTGTAATTTTAACTTCTTTAATATACACATACTATTTATTTACTCCTTCACCTAGAATTACCCACTAGAATCTAATAACAGTCAGTTAATTTACATATTTATACACAACTACCACTATTTGTAAGTCCTACCAAAAACTGTAGTGCTTTAATACTTTCCCAAAGCTGTTAACACAATTAATAATTAGACTGTTGGAGGGCTCTTTTATGTGCAGAAAGATAAAGAGAATTTCTTGCAGATATATTCCATTTTGCTATTTATAGTTCATATACTTTCAATTAAAAATATTACAGTTAAATTGGTATTCCAATTATGGAAATTTCATACTGTAGTAAAGAAACATATTAAGAAAAAATCATATTACAAAAGTGAGACTTCAATATATATAGGGAAGTGGATAATGGGACATTTTGGTGTTCTGTATTAAAAATACCTAACTGCAATGTAAAAGAAGAGGTTTACTGACCTTTATATATAATTTATAATGTGAACATATATGAACCTTTATAAGATAAAGTCAGAAATATTTGATTGCACTATTGAGACATCCAAATATTTTGTACAAATTAAAATACTCTTCTCAGAATTATTTCTATTTCTTTCACTTAAAGAATTTTTCCCATGACTCACTTCAGTTTCATGATATACTACAAGCTTGACATTCTGTTGGCTTTCAAATGACATTATCTTAAGGCTTAAAATTAGCTTACTGTCAATCTGTTAGCAGGATGCTTTGGAGATATCACTGGAGCCAGAAATGCACCAGGGAAGCACTGACTATTATTACCTCCAACATAGACATTAGTCAAAACTAAGGAATGTCAACCTTTTGTCATCAATCAACATATCAATTTTAAGCTCTCAAAGTATGATAATAAATCACTAATGCCAAAATACATCCAGATGAGGTTTACTCTTATTATTAAAATAAGAGAAAAAGGATTTCATTTATTCTGGTTTTACTATAGTTTTAGGTAGTATCTATATGAAATAGAAGCATAGAGCTGACCAAGCACTCCAGTGCTGTGAATTGTTTTGATTCTAGATTTATGGCTTTGAGACTCAGTTTTGTCTGTTAGCTCTCAAGGCTACACAAGTCACAAATCCAGACCTGTCTGCTCCTTCACATCTTCATTGATTAAAAAAAATAATAACAATTTTTGAAAAACATGTACTGAATTCTAAATAAATGAAACATTATGCCTATTTCCTAGTATTTAATAGTGAAATATAAAGACACAATTTTATAAACCAATAACTTAAAATTATTGAAGAGCAATTTGGAAACACAGAGATCTTTACCTCTATGTTCATTCTGAGAATTGTAAATGATATAATATTTTTGTGATAATATTAACAATTGGAGCATCAGTTGGCTACATAATCAATAAATGTTAATAGATTATCATTTTTTTCTTGCACTACCTTCAGTTAATATCTTTAACAAACTCATAAAATGGAGCATTCCAGAAATGAGCTTAGCAAAATATTGCCTGATGGAAAACATCAGTCTATTGTTGGTACATATGTCTTTGCTTTGTCTTATTCAGGCACTAAATTATGTCCAACACTTTTGCAACTCTGTGGATTATAGCCCACAGGCTCCTCTGTCCATGGCCTGCTTATTGGCTAAAAAGTAAAAATGGTCACACTATCACATTTGGTCTCCAGAAGCCGACACTGATATGATTTGTGTGAAAATGATTTATTGAAGAATTACCCTTGTACATGGTAGAAGGTGGGGCTTCAGAAAGGGAAGGAAGCCATAATACCTTGAAGTTAACTTGTACTCACTATTTCAGGGAAGCAAGCAGCTAGGGACTCTGGGGACCATAAAGATCATACTTATGGTGGTCCCCAACAAGGGGTAAAAGCAACAGTACATTAATTCTTCCTCACCCTCCAGTCATTATTTAAGAGCTAAAGTAAAGATGCAAAGGGTGTTACTGTCCAGGAATTTCCACTTTTGCAGTCCATAGGAAAAATAGGTCTCAGTACCCTGAGGAAAGCGTGCCAGTGTAAACACAAGGGTTGGTGACTGAAGAGGATACGGGAGAGCAATGGCAGTATCTGCTGGAGTATTCTCTAAATTTTGAAGTTTTATCTTTAGTTTTTAGAAATAATTTATGTTGATATTTGTTAACATTACAAATATATATATATATATTAAGTATGTTTACATAATGTTATTAAGCAATAGTATTAATAAGTATTAGAAAAACTCAAAATTCAGAAAAATACAAAAACTTCTCACCCATAGAAGAACCACATATTAGTCAAGGATATTATTTGTTCCTTACTCTATTTTCCAATAAACCATAAATTATTGACATACATATTTACAACTCTAAAACTTTTCTGAGTGTTTGTATGAAAGTAATTTCAAGTCTGTCATGAAATTATTTTAAACTGATATATCTGATAATATTAAATACTAAATTGATTCTGCATGCCTATGCCCTTAATAACTCAATCTTATTACAGAATTTCAAAATATTTTAAAATTTACACAACTTGGAGCTCTTCACTCATCTTTCACAAAGATGAGGTCAGGTTTTAAATTTCATTTTGCCAGAAGACATAACTGTTGACAAGTGACAAATTGAAATACATAGTACCAATTTTCCAGATTCTGATTGTACAAGTGTGATATTCTATCATTGGGTTTTCATTTTTTTTTTTAAGAGGTTATACGTAATCTGAATCACCAATATTTTTAGTTCTTCATGTTGATGTAGGAAGTTGTCAGAATATACCTGATACACACAGATTATCTTTTAGTATGTAGGATATTAGAGATAAGCAAATAAAGAAGTATTCTATTTTTACGACTCATCCCTCTCAAATCTTCTGGAATAGGTTATTTTCCTGCATCCAATCAGAGTCATCCACTCTGTTGTGCTAGCAGTGAGGCTAGCATCTGTGAGTCTCTTTCTCTCATACTAAGATTCACTTCCTGCTTAATGTTCATACTGCCTCTTTGTCATTGCTTTCCATATCATTTCAAAGTAACCTAATTTATTTTTCATTCTAAAGTCAGGATTATATTCAGAGAGTAATATCTTGGGGCCTGAACTCCTCATTATTTCCCTCAAAGATACTTGCATTTTAATTTGTGGAGTAAAAGGAGGCCTTACAAAACAAGTTCTGGTTTAGATTGTGATTCCAGACTCACTTCAAACATATATACTTATTTAAATTTATTTCATATTCAAGATGCACCCTAAATTTTCACAGTTTTAACCTCTTTATAGAGTTGTAATTGACTTACACTTATTGCACATGTTAAAAGTACACAGTTTGATATGTTTTGACTTATCTACCCCTTAAACCATCAGCACAATCAAGACAACGAACATGCCAACAATCCAAAACACATCCTCGTGGCTTTTTAAAATTCATGCTTCCAATTATGCCTGCTCCCACATCCCTGGTGGCTAAGACGGTAAAGAGTCTGCCTACAATGCGGGAGACCTGGGTTCAATCCCTGGGTCGGGAAGATCTTCTGGAGAAGGAAATGGCAACCCACTCCAGTATTCTTGCCTGGAAGAATCTCATGGACAGAGGAGCCTGGTAGGCTACAGTCCATGGGGTCGCAAAGAGTCGGACACAATTGAGCGACTTCACTCACTCACTCACCCACATCCCAAGAAAACAACTGATTTCCTTGATGAAACTGTAGATTAGTTTGTATCTTATAGAAATTCATACAAATGGAATAATAGAGGTTATACTCCTTTTTGGTTGGTTTTATTCACTTGGCATGATTATTTGAAATTCATCCATGCTACTCTGTATGTCCATACTTCTTTCCATGCTTTATGAGTACTAGTCTATGGAATAGCTCCACCAAAATTTATAAACATACTGGAATATTTCCACTTTAGGTCTATTTCAAATAAAGACATAATGAACCTTAATGTACAGTCTTTTTATAAATATATGCTTTGATTTCTCTTGGATAGATACCTACAAGTTGAAGACGAGAAATAGAGTGAAGAGTATAATTTATTTTTTTTTATAAATACTTTATGCATTTAGAGCAGTATTAGGTTCACCATAAACTATAGGGGAAAATACAGACATTTTCCTTATAAACTCTGCTCCCACACATGCATAGTCTTCTCCGTTGTCAACATCCAAGCCAGAGCAGTACAGTTATTACAATGGTTGACCCTGCATGGACACATCATGATTACCCAAAGTCTATAGTGGACATTACTTTTCACTTAGTATTGCAGAGTTTATGGATTTGGACACATGATGATGGCATATATCCATCATCAGAATACAGAATATTTTCAATATTCTAAAAATCTGTCTTCTGCCTAGTCACCCATCTTTGCCTCTACTAAGCCTAGCAGCCACTGATTTTTTTTTTAATTGTCTTCAAATTTTATGCCTTTTCCAAACAGTCATATAGTTGGAATCATACAGTATGCAGCCTTTTCAGATTGGCTTCTCTCACTCAGTAATATGCATTTAAGTTTCCTCCAAGTCTTTTCATGGCTTGGTCACTCACTTCTTTTTACCACTTAATAGTATTTCATTGTCTGACTATATCCCAGTTTATCCATTCACTTTCTGAAGAATACCATGATTGATTTCAAGTTGTGGCAATTTTGAATAAAACTGCTAGAAACATCCATGTGTAGGTTTTTTGGTGGCTTGTTTGTGGATACAGTTTTCCATTCTTTTGGGTAAATAATACCAAGGAATTTTTGGTTTGGAAAAAAAAAATATTCTGAGTTTTTTAAGAAAATATCTGACTGTCTTCCAAAGTGTCTGTACCATTTTACTTTCCCACCAGTAGTGAATGGGAGGTTTTCTCACTCCACATCCTTGTTAGCATTTCCTGTTGTTTGTGCTCAGTTTTTTTGCCATTCCAATAAGTGTGTAGTTGTATTTCATAGTTCTTTTAACCTCATTTTCCTGATGACATTTAATTTGGAACATCTTATATGCTTATTTGCCATCTGTATATCATCTTTAGTGAGGTGTCTGTTAAGCCATTTAGCCCAATTTTTAATTTTTTTGGCTGAATTTTAAGTGTTTTTCATATAATTTGGATATAGGCCTTCATCAGATGTGTATTTTGAAAATTGATTCTGTCAATCTGTGGCTTCTCTTCTGGAAATTTTATAGTTTTAAGGTCAGACAGAAGATCTGGGAGAAGAAACTGCTGGAACCAGTAACCAGTAGGAAATTTTAAATGGTAATTAATGAATGCAGGAGGCTAATTGTGGACCATCTTGAAAGTTAAAAACTGCTTGATACACCAAAGAAAACAATGATAAATTGGACTTTATTATAAATTAAAACTTCTGCTATGTGATTGACACTACTAAGATAATGAAAATACAGTTACCGACTGAGGGAAATATTTGGAAATATTTGCAAAAAACATATCTGACTTGGGCTTCCCTGGTGGCTCACATGGTAAAGAATCTAATTGCAATGTGTGAGAATGGGTTCAACCCCTGGGCTAGGAAGATCCTCTGGAGGAGGGCATGGTAACCCACTCCAGTATTCTTGCCTCAAGAATCCCCAAGGACAGAGAAGCCTGGTGGGCTACAGGCAGGGACTGGAAAGAGTCGGATACAACTGAGTGACTAAGTACAGTACATATCTTATACAGGGCTTTTATTCAAAAGATGCAGAGAGCTCAGAATTCAACAATGAAGAACCAAAATCCTAAATAAAAATGGGGAAAGATCTGAACAGACCCTTCACTAAAGAAGTACAGATTGCAATTAAGCATATGAGAAAGTGTTCAAGAGTTCATGACATTAAGGAACTGTAAATTAAGCATCAAGGAAATATCACAATACATGTATTAGAGTGGTGAAAATCTGAAACACTGGCAATACCAAGTGCAATTGAGGATGTGGAGCAAAGAAATCTCATTTATCACAGATGGGAATGCAAAATGGTATTAATAATACATACACTTTAGAAGACAACTTGGCAGTTTCCTAAAAAGCTAAACATATCTTACCATACCCATTCAACTGAACTGGAAATGTATGTTCAGGCAGAGACCTACACATGAATGTTTATAGCAGCTTTATTTAAATTTGCCAAAAATGGAAAGCAACTGAGATGGCTTTTAATAGAGGATAAGCAAATTGTGGTACATCACTCAATGGACTATTATTCAGTGATAAAAATAAATGAAGCATGGGGGGTAATTGGAATAGTGAACTATTTTGATTTGATATTATGAAGGTAGCTACATGGCAATATGCATTTGAAAAAGCTCACAGAAATGTAAAGAATGAACTTAGTATAGACTATGAATCTAAGTTAATAATAATATATCAATATTTATCAGTTGTTTTCCAGTAGTCACATATGGTTGTAAGAGTTGGACTATAAAGAAAACTGAGAGCTGAAGAACTCATGCTTTTGAACTGTGGTGTTGGAGAAGACTCTTGAGAGTCCCTTGGACTGCAAGGATATCTAACCAGTTCACCCTAAAGGAGATCAGGCCTGAGTGTTTATTGGAAGGATTGATGTTGAAGCTGAAGCTCCAATACTTTGGCCACCTGATTCGAAGAGCTGACTCATTTGAAAAGACCCTGATTCTGGGAAAGGTTGAAGGCAGGAGGAGAAGGGGATGACAGAAAATGAGGTGGTTGATTGGCATCACCGACTCAATGGACATGAGTT
Organism: Bubalus kerabau; assembly: GCF_029407905.1. Classification (NCBI taxonomy): domain Eukaryota; kingdom Metazoa; phylum Chordata; class Mammalia; order Artiodactyla; family Bovidae; genus Bubalus; species Bubalus kerabau. The sequence continues at coordinate 86,260,741 of NC_073625.1, forward strand.
TGAGTAAACTTCGGGAGTCTGTGATGGACAGGGAGGCGTGGCTTGCTGCAGTTCATGGGGTTGCAAAGAGTCAGACATGACTGAGCAACTGAACTAAACTGATTTATCAGTTGTGACAAAGGTAGTACACTAATGCAAATTTTAGTAATAGGAAAAACTATAGAGGGGAAGAGGCACAGATTGGGAACTTTTTCTAATACCTGTTCAACTTTTCTATTAATGTAGACCTTCTAAAAAATAAAGCCTATTACTTAAAACAAAAATTAAAGAGCAGTGAAAGACACTTGGGGCATAATTCCCAGTACACAGGAAATGTGGGCCTGTAGTCACATATGAAAAGTAAACATGGCAGTCGCTCAGCTGTTTCTGACTCTTTGCGACCCCATGGACTGTAATCCACCTGGCTGTTCTGTCCATGGAATTCTCCAGGCAAGAATACTGGAGTGGTTTGTCATGCCCTCCTCCAGGGGATCTTCTCAACCCAGGGGTCAAACCCAGGTCTCCCACTTTGCAGGCATATTCTTTACCAGCTGAGCCATCAGGGAAGCCCATGAATACCGGAGTGGGTAGCCTATCCATTCTTCAGGGGATCGTCCTGAGCAAGGGATCCAACCTGGGTCTCCTACATTGCAGGCTGATACTTTACTACTTGAGACACCTGTGTTTTTACCTAAACCATTGATTAAAATGCAAATATATTTTTTAAAAGTAGCAGAATTCACCAGAGAAGCCATACTGGACTAAGAGTTTTGTTTCTCTGTCATGGTCTTTCCTAATAATTTAATTTCTCTGATAGAGACATGTTTATTTCTTCTTAAATGAACTTGTTTCTGTTGTCATAATTTTTTTCTTCTACATGAGTTAATAACACCGTGAAACATGTGGTTACTATTTTTCTTTTAACATTGATTATCTTTTAATAAGATTTGAATATGAAAAAAGAGTTTTATGTTGGTCCATGTAGTTACTGTATCTGGTACTCTCATTCCTTTATGGAAGTCCAGATTCTAACTCACAATTTTTTTCTACCTGAAGGATTTCCATTACATCATCTTATAATGTAATCCTGCTGATCATGAATAATTTAGCTTATGAAAAAGTTTTTATTTTCCTTTGATTTTAAATGATCTCACTTAATTTCTCACCATGGAGAATAACAAATTGGCAGGGTTTTATTTGGTTTTGTTTCATTTTTTTGTTTTTCAAATATGCTGCTCTACAGTCTATGCTTATTTTGTTTTATTTTTCAGAGAAATGTCTTACTATCATTATTTTTGTTTCTGAGGAACTAGTATATACATTTTTCAACTGCTTTTAATATTTTATCTTTTTCACTGGCTTGATACAATTTAATTATATATTTTGACATAGTTTTCAATGACTTTGATATTTCTTGAGCTTCTTAGATTTTTGAATAGATTTCAATTGGGTAATTTTCCTTTTTTTTCTATAACCATTGTCTTCTCTCCTCAGGGTGCCAGATTCATTTTTGAATAATATGTAGGTCCTGTCATAAGAAAATTACATGGAATTCTTATAAATGTCATGTGCCTTCCAAAGGGCTTATGAAATATTGATGCTTCACCATGAGGCATCATACATGTATCATACATGGTATATGCTGATTCAGTTAAGTTCAGTTCAGTCACTCAGTCAAGTCCGACTCTTTGCAACCCCATGAATCAAGCATGCCAGGCCTCCCTGTCCATCACCAACTCCTGGAGTTCACTCAAACTCACGTCCATAGAGTCGGTGATGCCCTCCAGCCATCTCATCCTCTGTCGTCCCCTTCTCCTCCTGCTCCCAATCCCTTCCAGCATCAGAGTCTTCTCCAATGAGTCAACTTTTCACATGAGGTGGCCAAAGTATTGGAGTTTCAGCTTTAGCATCAATCCTTACAATGAAAACCCAGGACTGATTTCCTTTAGAATGGACGGGTTGGATCTCCTTGCAGTCCAAGGGACTCTCAAGAGTCTTCTCCAACACCACATCAAAAGCACAAATTCTTCAGCGCTCAGCTTTCTTCACAGGCCAACTCTCACATCCATACATGAATGGATACACTGAATCCATACATGAATCCATACACTTGCAAAATGATAGCCTTGACTAGACGAACCTTTGTTGGCAAAGTAATGTCTCTGCTTTTTAATATGCTGTCGAGGTTGGTCATAACTTTCCTTCCAAGGAGTAAACATCTTTTAATTTCATGGCTGCAATCACCATCTGCAGTGTTTTTGGAGCCCCCCAAAATAAAGTCTGACACTGTTTCCCCATCCATTTCCCATGAAGTGATGGGACCAGATGCAGTGATCTTCGTTTTCTGAATGTTGGACTTTAAGCCAACTTTTTCACTCTCCTCTTTCACTTTCATCAAGAGGCTTTTTAGTTCCTCTTCACTTTCTGCCATAAGGGTGGTGTCATCTGAATATCTGAGGTTATTGATATTTCTCCCAGCAATCTTGATTCCAGCTTGTGCTTCTTCTAGCCCAGTGTTTCTCATGATGTACTCTGCATATAAGTTAAATAAACAGGGTGACAATATACAGTCTTGATGAACTCCTTTTCCTATTTGGAACCAGTCTGTTGTTCCATGTCCAGTTCTAACTGATGCTTCCTGACCTGCATATAGGTTTCTCAAGAGGCAAGTCAGGTGGTCTGGTATCCCCATCTCTTTCAGAATTTTCCACAGTTTATTGTGATCCACACAGTCAAAGGCTTTGGCATAGTCAATAAAGCAGAAATAGATGTTTTTCTGGAACTCTCTTGCTTTTTCCATGATCCAGCGGATGTTGGCAATTTGATCTCTGGTTCCTCTGCCTTTTCTGAAACCAGCTTGAACATCTGGAAGTTTACGTTTCAGGTATTGCCATTAAGTATTGCCAAATCAGTTGTTTAAAGGAACTATAACAAGAAGAAAACATGTTTTAGAGCAAATATATACTATGTTAAAATGAAAATCACAAAATTTGTGACTTCTCTAATTCTGTTAATATAAATTTGATCTACAGTTATTTTTAAATGTAATGACAATGAAGCAATTGAAAAAAAGCATTATCTCAGCATTTTGCATATTGCATATGACTAAAAATCTTATTCAAATGACAGATTTGATAATAAACACAGATTTCAGATAACTTAAGATAGTTAAAAAATAAATAAACACATGAAAACTATGAATACAGTTAAATAGTCTGAAATTATAGAACATGTTTATGAAAATATATTAAAGACATTCAAAGTGACATAAATTTAAGAATTAATGTCAATAATAATCAATTTAAATAATAAATTATTTGTTATTTAAATAAAGAAAGAAATAATTAATTTCAAGAATAATAAATTTCTTTTTAAAAATTTATCTAAGCCTAAAGAACAACAGCTTATTCTCATAACCTAAGAACACCAGTCCATTATAAAGGAGATCAGTCCTGGGTGTTCATTGGAAGGACTGATGTTGAAGCTGAAACTCTAGTACTTTGGCCACCTGATGCCAAGAGCTGACTCATTTGAAAAGACCCTGATAATAGAAAGATTGAGGGCAGGAGGAGAAGGGGCCAACAGAGGATGAGATGATTGGATGGCATCACCGACTCAATGCACATGGGTTTGGGTGGACTCCGGGAGTTGGTGATGGACAGGGAGCCCTGGCATGCTGCAATTCATGAGGTCGCAAAGAGGCAGACGCAACTGAGCAACTGAACTGAACTGAACTGAAGAACATCTTACAAGGATAAAAAGGATGTTCTTGCTTCTATTAGAAGGTTAAAATTCTACTCTGGTCTTAATTTATCATGATATGTTGTAGAGGGAATTTCCATATAGAGTCTAATTTGGAACTTGTATGCAGTACTCATTTTCTTAATCATATAGGAAACTCATATATTAATCTATTTCATGAAATTAACCTTAAGTAGAGAAAAAATATTAAATATTTCACTTTTATGCCAATCTAACTAGTGCCAGGTTGATGTACCCAGTAACATTAAAAGCACTATTTAAATGTATATATCATACACTTCCAAACACATGCACATATTAGTCTAAATTACTACTTCAAACTATAAAAACAAAGGCTGATGAATAATTGGATGAGTCATCCAGACCACCATAAACAGAAAACTTCAGATGGATCAAAGTAGATGCTATAATGTAACTTATTTTCCTAATCTGCAAGGACCTCTTCTTTATATAGTAAACTAACAATTAGTTAACATTCTTACCCTAAATTTTAACACTTTAAGTTTTTCTTTGATTCAAACACTTTCAAAAATATATTTTCTTAGTTCTAAAAACTTTCATTTCAATAAATTTGTTATTAAGTTCTAATTTTACTGCATGTCTATGGGAAATATATTCTCCATTATTTTAAAAAGTATAAATATAAAAATATAGCAATCAGAATCCTGGCATTAACAAATGGCACATTCAAATGATATTATTCTGACATAGTTTAATAAAGAAACTAGTTATGAAAGTGAAGGCAGGATTTAAGAAAAGCAACAAATATAGAATAGGACACCAGGAAAGAATATCCTGGAGTCATTACCACTCCTAGTATTAAAAGTTGATGAGGTGGATAAGGTTGCTTGAACCTGAAAAGATAATTTAATAGACAAATCCTATGCTAAAAGGTCAGTTTTCTTCAATTTCTCTTGATTGTGTATGACATTATTATATATTTTCAAGTATTCATTTGCCCTCTGTTATTTTACTAATTTTGTAATGATTCATTATGATATATATGGATAAATTTTCCATCTTGAATCAACAAGTCAGAAAAATTAATTTAAAAGGAAAAAAGATATTCCTAAGAAACAATGAATTGGTGACATTATAAATCTCTCATGATGATAGTTACTATGTTAATGTAGAAAATAATTGAATTAAAGTGGAACAGGTATTCTTACAGAAAGGTATTTTTCATCAAGCATGGTTATATTACAAATTGACAATAAAGTAATTGGATTTTATTTCCTACTAATATTTTAAAATTAAATAAACTAAGGAAATGTTAATAGACATTTTTAATATAGTAGTAGGGGGGAAATTATATTATTATTGAATTTAACAACAAAAATGTTTTTTTCTACAGGTTATTATTAAAATTCTTTATTTATATATATATATATATATATTCTATGGATAAAAAAGTAACTACCTACATCAACAGTATAATTACATTTGTTCTTACAAGTAGAATAAATTTGTTCTCTGTGTGTACCCATATAATACAAGTTGTAAATACAAAAGCAAGAAGGAAGGTTATAATAAAAAAGAAGATAGTAAATAGTGACAGAAAAATTTATTTAGTTTCAAGTCTCTAGATTAGAACACTTTTTAAACATTTAAAATCAACTTGAGTCACTCAGTTAATGCTAAATCATTCATTTATTCCAGAAATGCATTGGTTGCATATGCTCTATAGAACACCAATTGAGATTTGGGAATATGGTTGTGGTGGTGGTTTAGTTGCTGTGTCATGTCTGATTATTGTGACCCCATGGACTGCAACACACCAGGCTCCTCTGTCCATTGGATTCTCTAGGCAAGAATACTGGAATGGGTTGTAATTTCCTTCTCCATTTGGGAATATAGTGTATGTAAAGTAAAGAATATTCCCAACATTCTAATGAACAAAGATGTAATAAAAATGTAAACTAGACTGTTGGGAAGCGCAGTACAAAATAGCCGGTTGGAGGAAGTCCTTGGGAAAATGGTGAAGGGCCAGAAATACCCCGGCTTGGTGTACTGTAGGCAGAAAAACATCTCCTGCCTTTGGTTATGCCCGGTGCCAAGATTTAATAGTAAATATTAGGATGTTGCTTGAGAAAACGGGTTATGGGATAAGCACATGGGTCACTTAGAGCACACTGTCCTTGAACTATTTTTACTGATTAGGTGTTAACCCTGTACACGCTTTGCTGGCTGTATACTCTAAGCTCTTTGTTCCTGCTTCTATAAAAAGGCTTGACTGCAGAAATAAACTTGTCAGTCCTTGCAAGAGACTGTCCGAGTGTCATTATTTCAGGTTCCTCGCTTCCAAGTCCCGGGGAGAAAATCCCCAACACTAGACTGTTAATAGTGATGACTGAAATAAAATTGCAGGAATAAGAGAAAGATATCACTGGATATGAGGGAATAAGTTAGATACTGTCCTCAATAAGTTAGATACTTCTCACCATTCTTGAGGACACCATTCTAAAGTGGTGACTTCTAAGGATAGATTGGAAAGGTGAGAAGACATACTAGTAAATAAACATTCAGAAGTAAAGAGAAAAAACCCTGGAAAAAACTTCACTATGTATAATGCAAATGATTCAAGACCAGAATACACTTCTTAATTTTCAGAAACAATAAAACAGTAATATTTGTAGATAGGGTTTTAGGACTTAACATAGAAGTAGAAAATTAGTGCAAAGAATTAACCAGGAGCCAGGTTTTATCAATCTTTATAAACCACAGGAAGGACTATTTATAATATTCTTACTGTAATGTATTTTTGTTTTTTCAGTGAAAAAAAAATGACTGCTCTGTTAGAAGGTTTATTTTTTGAAAGATAATACTAGCTGATATATAAAAAGTGCATCATAATAAGATAAAAATGTTAACAGAGAAATATATTCAAATCTTGCAGAGCATTATTTTCTTAGAGTGGATTCACTAGATTCAGAGTCTAAAATGGGAATTATTTGGAATTTATTGAGTGAATATTTTTAGGAGAGACAGATTGTAGGGAAGCTGAATAAAGAGACACAGATGTATAGAACAGTCTTTTGGACTCTGTGGGAGAGGGAGGGGGGATGATTTGGGAGAATGGCATTGAAACATGTATAATATCATATAAGAACTGAATCGCCAGTCCAGGTTCGATGCAGGATACAGGAAGCTTGGAGCTGGTGCACTGGGATGACCCAGAAGGATGGTACGGGGAGGGAGGTGAGAGGGGGGTTCAGAATTGGGAACATGTGTACACCCGTGGCGGATTCATGTTGATGTATGGCAAAACCAATACAATATTGTAAAGTAATAATAATAATCATAATCTTCTCAAGAAAAAAAAAAAAAGAAAAGGAATTCCCTAAGTACCAGATTTCAGGTGAAATTCAGCTGTATTGTTAATTCACAGGGAGCCCCGGAGTCTCTACTAGCTTCAGATAATGGAATGAGGATTTGTAGACTAGCACAGTCAATCAAAACACCAGTAAGTCACTGAGCACAGATCATCAGGAATGGAGGGGAATTGGTATAACAAAGGTACCTCTAGGAAGTTCAGCCCTAAAAGATGAGACTGTGAAAGTGCTGCACTCAATATGTCAGCAAATTTGGAAAACTCAACAGTGGCCACAGGACAGGAAAAGGTCAGTTTTCATTTCAATCCCCAAAAAAGGCAATGCCAAAGAATGCTCAAACTACTGCACAGCTGCATTCATCTCACTCACTAGTAAAACAATGCTCAAAATTCTACAAGCCAGGCTTCAACAGTACCCTTACCATGAACTTCCAGATGTTCAAGCTGGATTTGCAAAGACAGAGAAACCAGAGATCAAATTGCCAACACCCATTGAATCACTGAAAAGGCAAGAGAGTTCCAGAAAAACATGTACTTCTGCTTTATTGACTATGGCAAAGACTTTGATTGTGTGGATCACAACAAACTGTGGAAAATTCTTTAAGACTTGGGAATATCAGACCTCCTGACCTGCCTCCTGAGAAATCTGTATACAGGTCAGGAAGTAACAGTCAGAACTGGACATGGAACAACAGACTGGTTCCAAATCAGGAAAGGAGTACATCAAGGTTGTGTACTGTCACCCTGCTTATTTAACTTATATGCAGAGTACATCATGAAAAACCTGGGCTGGATGAAGCACAAACTAGAATCAAGACTGCTAGGACAAATATCAATAACCTCAGTTATGCAGATGACATGACCCTTATGGCAGACAACAAAGAACTAGAGAGCTTCTTGATGAAAGTGAAAGAGGAGAGTGAAAAAGTTGGCTTAAAGCTCAACATTCAGAAAACTAAGATCATGGCATCTGGTCCCATCACTTCATGGCAAATAGATGGGGAAGCAATGGAAACATTGACAGACTTTAATTTGGAGGGCTCCAAAATCACTGCAGATGGTGACTGCAGACATGCGATTAAAAGACATTCCTTGGAAGAAAAGTTATGACCAACCTAGATAGCATATTAAAAAGCAGAGACATTACTTTGCCAACAAAGGTCCGTCTAATCAAAGCTATGGTTTTTCCAGTAGGAATGTACGGATAATGAGAGTTGGACTATAAAGAAAGCTGAGTGCCAAAGAATTGATGCTTTTGGACTCTGGTGTTGGAGAAGACTCTTGAGAGTCTCTTGTACTGCAAGGAACTCCAATCAGTCCTTCCTAAAGAAATCAGTCCTGAATATTCCTTGGAGGGACTGATTCTGAAGCTGAAAGTCCAATACTTTGGCCACTAGCTGAGAAGAAATGACTCATTTGAAAAGACTCTGATGCTGGGAAATATTGAAGACAGGAAGAGAAGGGAATGACAGAGTATGAGGTGGTTGGATGGCATCACCGACTTAATGGCCCAACACAACTGAATGACTGAACTGAAAGTCTCACAGTCATTTCTGACTCTGCAACTCCATGGAATGTAGCACCCAGGCTTCCCTGTCCATCAGCAACTCCCAGAATCTACTCAAACTCATGTTCATTGAGTCAGTGATGTCATTCAACCACCTCATACTCTGTCGTCCCCTTCTCCCACCTTCAGTCTTTCCCAGCATCAGGGTCTTTTTATTTGTTTTAATTTATTTATTTTAATTGGAAGCTAATTATTTTGCTATATTATGGTCGTTTTTGTCATACATCAACATGAATCAGCCACGGGTGTACATATGTTCCCCATTCTGAAAACCCCTCCCACCTCCATCCATACCCCAGTGTCTTTTCTAAGGAGTCAATTCTTCACATCAGGTGTTCAAAGTACTGAAGTTTCAGCTTCAGCATCAGTGTTCCAATGACTATTCAGGATTCATTTCCTTTAGGATTAACTGGTTTGATCTTCTTGCAGTCCAAGGGACTCTTAAGTGTCTTCTCCAACGCCACAGTTCAAAAGCATCAATTCTTGGGTGCTCAGTTTTCTTTATGGTCCAACTCTCACATCCATACATGACTACTGGAAAAACCATAGCTTCAACTAGACAGACCTTTGTCAGCAAAGTAATATCTCTCCTTTTAATACCTTGTCTATTTTGGTCATAGTTTTTCTTCCAGGGATCAAGCCTTTTTTTCATTTCATGGCTATAGTCACCATCTGCAGTCACTTTGGAGTCCAAGAAAATAAAGTCTGTTATTTCCAATGTTTCGCCATCTATTTGCCATGAATTGGCAAATGATGGGACCTGATGCCATTCATCCTCCTCTTTCATCTTCAAGCAGCTCTTTAGTTCTTCTTTTCTTTGTGCCATAATGGTAGTATCATCTGCCTATCTGAGGTTTTTGATATTTCTCCCTGCAATTTTGAATCCAACCTGTGCTTCATCCAACCTGGTATTTCACATGAAGTACTCTGCATATATTTTATATTTTAAATAAACAAGGTGACAATATATAGCCCTGTTGTACTCCTTTCCCAATTTGGAACCATTTTGCTGTTCTATGTCCAGTTCTAATGGTGGCTTCTTGACCTGTAGACAGATTTCTCAGGAGACAGGTAAGGTGGTCTGGTATTCCCATTCCTTTAAGAGTTTTCCACAGTTTGCTGTGACTGGCACAGTAAAAGTCTATGGCATAGTCAATAAAGCATTAGTAGTTTTTTTTCTGGAATTCTCTTGTTTTTTTCTATGATCCAATGGATGTTGGTACTTTGACTCTGGTTTACCTCTAGCAAAGGGGAACTCATTTGCCCAGAGTGTCTTTTGGAAAACTGCAACTGAGAGCCATTCGTCTAAGTATTTGCAGAACTAGGGTATGGATATAATGAAAGAATTGATAGAAAGAAAAAGGTCAGAAAATAAAACATCGAAGAAAAATAGACAACATTATGAAATAATAAAATAAATGACATTATAATGGCACATAATGATAATTATATTGATTGAGAAATAATTAAGGAAGAACAGAATTAGATGTTTAAATTAAGGAAAGGAAGACCATAATTAGATGTTCCTATAGAAATATTAGTTGTCTGGTGGGATAACAGAGTAGACTCAGTAGAGGGGTAATGTTTCATTTTTATCATATTACTTTTATTAAATAATAATGAAATACATGTTTATGAGTCAATGGTAATTTTCTATTAAAACAACTATCTTTGCTATAATATGTTAATAAAAATACCCCTGAATCATGAAGCATATTGCAATGGTGCTTAGAAACAAATTATTCCAAAAAAGTATTGCCAGGTGGTCATGGTAACTATCAATTCTTACATTAAATTAATTCTAACTTTCTAATAAGTTGTATCATGAACAATCTACATAGATACACTATATAATCTTAGGAAAATGTCTTAATATATTTATTATTCAGTATGTTCTCAGATTATCAGAAGTTATATGAAATTTTTAAGAGAATATTTATGAATCTATTATGAATCTGTGTTTAAACACATTGTATCATTTAAAACACATTGTATCACTGTATCATTTAAAATCTTGAGTAAAATTAATACAATATATTCCTCTTTGAGTTCAGTACCAAAATAAAGATGTTTGTCTATTCTGCAAAATAAATGTACTCATTAATATTGATAATAGCATGTATATAATATATTAAATTTCCTTTGTCATGGTTGTTATGTAACCCAAAGAAAATGAATAAAGCAAAATATACTTAATTTTATCTTTTCATGCAAATTTTCCTTTTTCATCACTTCTCTTACATAATTCTCTAGCTTTTTATATTTATGTTGTAATATTTATCAAGATTTTAAGTATATTTTATTGTGAATTTGCCACAATTTTATTGACTGGGACAAGAGTAGATATAATAAATAATGTTCACTAAGATGCAGTATTTCATTTTGAAAGTTTGAAAATTGTAAGAACAGAATGACAGTAAAAATCAAATTTCTATACATATTTGGTTTGAAATAAAGACAGAGAGAATTTATATAATTCATAAAGCAGATGCAGTGATTAGTTTCAGATACTCAGAATTCAATATGTAGTATGTGATATGACCACAGAGCAATTCAAAATTCTAATTACTGTACTTATAATTTGTTATTAAAAAGAAAAGTACTTATTCAAGAAAATATATTTACCTAAGAATGTCATTTTCAATATGAAGTGTTATAATTTTGTAGCTTATGGTTAACTTTCATGTTTAAAAATATGATTCCAGTAGGTATTTATGACTTACAAATATTAAAATATTGAAAGGAAGGAAGAAAATGTAAATTTGTGAAAATCTTAACATTTGTTGTAGGCTTCAGCTCTGTCACTTAGTAGCCATGATTTTTAATATTTTGCTCAAGTTTCACAGAGGTCAATATTCTTATATGTAATGCTTTGAGAAACACGAAATTAAATTGACATAACACATTTTTAGTATATTGAATAAGCATTTTATTTTACTTACTGTTTATATTTATAGCTTTCTCACATAATAACTGTGCTGATTTCAAATGATGATAGAATAACTTCTAAATGTTTTATCCAGTGCTTATCATAGAGCATAGATTAATGTTCTTACTTTACAAATGAAGAAATTAAATATCAAAGAAAATATGTATATTAGATTTTTTTAGGACTAGAACTAAAACATATTTTGTTTTATGATAATGCACTATTAAGACCCTTGTTCATTTGTTTTTTTTTTTCTCTTCAGAAAATAGTACTTATAAAAGTTCCATCAAGATGACTACTTCGTTGACCTGATAAAACTATATAAAGTTCATGTTTGTAGTTGTGTATCCTCATGGACAGCTTAGATACAAACCAAACCTATCCAACCTCATTTCCAAAGAAGGAAGAGAATTCTGATGATTCTGTTTTTCTAATTTTAATTTTGTGTCTTGTTTTGGTTCATTTACAGCTTATGTATTATTTTGCATTGGTGGCAGCAATGATGGAAGATTTAGTTTTAAGGTCTGACCATATGGTGAGTTCTGTTTGTTTTAGACATCTATTTTCTGTTGGATGAGAGACCACAGTGACTCTAGGGTGTTAGTCTTCTTTGTTTGCTTGTGTATTTTTCTTTTTTGAGCTCAAATCACTTAAGGCTTTCATTTCTACCAGAAATAAAACAGCTATTTGATAACAGAACATGTTATTTCTTTTTATTTTTAATGCTTCTGTGTTCATCATTGACACATGGCTTAAGTTTCACAATTGAAACTGTAAACTTTCTACAGGTTTGTATGTCTATGTGTCAGGAAATTAGAAAGTTCTTTACTTTTCATTATGGGATTGTGTCATGTTTCCTCTTCTGGAGCATATGAAAACATTATATTAGAGAGCTTTTTAAACTGTAAGAGTTCTATTCTTATCTTCACAGAGACAAATAAGCATATATATATACATACATATATGTGTGTGTGTGTGTGTGTGTATGTATGTGAGTGTGTGTGTGTGTTTGTGCACTGGAGAGAGAGAAAGAACATTTCTCAGTTTCCCAGGAAATAAGGACATTGAATGTCTAATACTTTATATGTAATATCCTTAATGCATAGTATATGTAAACAGAAAATAAATCAACTTTAGAAAAAAATATTTTACACTTTTTAGAAAAATAGGGTTAAACAGAATGTCCAGTCTTTCATATTCTTTCATGTATTTAACATAGACTTATTGTGCTTCAATCATGTGCCATGAGGTGTCCAAGTTAGATGGAATTAAAGATAACCAGAGAGATAATTTCAAGCTTGAATGTTTGTAAAGCACTTCAGACCACATCAGATCAGTCGCTCTGTCGTGTCCGACTCTTTGCGACCCCATGAATCACAGCACGCCAGGCCTCCCTGTCCATCACCAACTCCCGGAGTTCACTCAGACTCACGTCCATTGAGTCAGTGATGCCATCCAGCCATCTCATCCTCTGTCGTCCCCTTCTCCTCCTGTCCCCAATCCCTCCCAGCATCAGAGTCTTTTCCAGTGAGCCAACTCTTCACATGACGTGGCCAAAGTACCGGAGTTTCAGCTTTAGCATCATTCCTTCCAAAGAAATCCCAGGGCTGATCTCCTTCAGAATGGACTGGTTGGATCTCCTTGCAGTACAAGGGACTCGCAAGAGTCTTCTCCAACATCACAGTTCAAAAGCATCAATGCTTCGGTGCTCAGCCTTCTTCACAGTCCAACTCTCACATCCATACATGACCATAGGAAAAACCATAGTTCGTCTAGTTCGTTGACTAGATGAACCTTTGTTGGCAAAGTAATGTCTCTGCTTTTGAATATATTATCTAGGTTGGTCATAACTTTCCTTCCAAGGAGTAAACGTCTTTTAATTTCATGGCTGCAGTCACCATCTGCAGTGATTTTGGAGCCCAGAAAAATAAAGTCTGACACTGTTTCCACTGTTTCCCCATCTATTTCCCATGAAGTGATGGGACCGGATGCCATGATCTTCATTTTCTGAATGTTCAGCTTTAAGCCAACTCTTTCACTCTCCACTTTCACCTTCATCAAGAGGCTTTTGAGTTCCTCTTCACTTTCTGCCATAAGGGTGGTGTCATCTGAATATCTGAGGTTATTGATATTTCTTCCGGCAATCTTGATTCCATTTGTGTTTCGTCCAGTCCAGAGTTTCTCATGATGTACTCTGCATATAAGTTAAATAAACAGGTGACAATATACAACCTTGATGAACTCCTTTTCCCATTTGGAACCAGTCTGTTGTTCCATGTCCAGTTCTAACTGTTGCTTCCTGACCTGCATACAAATTTCTCAAGAGGCAGATCAGGTGGTCTGGTATTCCCATCTCTTTCAGAATTTTCCATAGTTTATTGTGATCCACACAGTCAAAGGCTTTGGCATAGTCAATAAAGCAGAAATAGATGTTTTTCTGGAACTCTTGCTTTTTCCATGATCCAGTGGATGTTGGCAATTTGATCTCTGGTTCCTCTGCCTTTTCTAAAACCAGCTTGAACATCAGGAAGTTCACGGTTCACATATTGCTGAAGCCTGGCTTGGAGAATTTTGGGCAGTACTTTACTAGCGTGTGAGATGAGTGCAATTGTGCGGTAGTTTGAGCATTCTTTGGCATTGCCTTTCTTTGGGATTGGAGCGAAAACTGACCTTTTCCAGTCCTGTGGCCACTGCTGAGTTGTCCAAATTTGCTGGCATATTGAGCGCAGCACTTTCACAGCATCATGTTTCAGGATTTGAAGTAGCTCAACTGGAATTCCATCACCTCCACTAGCTTTGTTCGTAGTGATGCTTTCTAAGGCCCACTTGACTTCACATTCCAGGATGTCTGGCTTTAGGTCAGTGATCACACCATCATGATTATCTGGGTCGTGAAGATCTTTTTTGTACAGTTCTTCTGTGTTTTCTTGCCATCTCTTCTTATTATCTTCTGCTTCTGTTAGGTCCATACCATTTCTGTCCTTTATCGAGCTCATCTTTGCATAAAGCACTTACACATCCTCAATAGAAATGTGATTCGTGCAATGGATGGCATAAAAACAAGCTAAGAGCCATCAACCAGGCAAAAGAAGAAAGGGAATAGGTCATGGATAGTAGCAAGGAATATCCTGCATGATTTCTATAAACACAGCTATTTTGTGTTTTTGGTCATCAGGATTTTATTGCCCTCAAAAGAAAAAAAAATCGATGATAGATATTAGCTATCAAAGAGAACACTAAACTGTCCGACATGGTAGGTATTAACCACATGTGGCTATTTAAATTAAAATTACACAAAATTAAATAAGCCTAAAACTCAGTTTTTCCATTGTACCACCTATGTTTCAGCTGTTCATAGCCAACATGAAGAGATAGGAATTTCTCATCATCACAGAAATGTCTTTTCCAAAGTACTCGTTAAATGAGAAGGACTTCCCTGGTGGCTCAGATGGTAAAGCGTCTGTCTACAGTGCAGGAGACCCGGGTTTGAACCCTGGGTTGGGAAGATCCCCTGGAGAAGGAAATGGCAATCCACTCCAGTACTATTGCCTGGAAAACCCCATGGACAGAGGAGCTTGGTAGGCGTTGCTTCCATTTAATATATGTGTCTAGGAACATTGGGTGTTTGTTTGTTTGATTTTTTTTTTCATATTCTGGTTTGTTTTATTTACTCCCTTTTAGATTTTTAAAATATGTTTAAATATTTAAAAATATGTTTATATTTTCAGTATAACAAATTAAGGAAGGTAGGAAATTGAGACATATATCGGCTACTATTTTTTATATGATGTGTTTATATTTTCAATTATTCTCCTTTTTATTCTGACCTTTAAAGAATAACAAGATAAAATTTGATCATGTAATATGAAAAATCTTCAAGGTTTAGTTTAAAGGAAGGAACAATGAAAAAGACTTTGGTATATGTTTTCATCTGTTAATCTGCCATCAGTGCTTGTAGATTCCATCTATCTATTTGAAGATACTGACAAAGTGTCATGGAGCAGGGGACAATCTTGATAAATTATAAACCTTTTGGGAAGAACCCCAATAGACAATATATAAGAGCAAACACTTTATTAAATATTGAATTTTTTTATCACATATTATCCATTTACTGAATTCTTACAGATATCTATTGCAGCAAATAGAGAACATATTTTAATATTATAAAGTAACTCACTATTCATACATTTATTTAATTTGCACTCTACACATTTCATGCCTTTAGGTTGCTACAAAAGATTATAGTAAGATCTTAAAGTGTATTTTTCTCAGCTTACTTTAAAATAAAAGTATTGTGTTTTCCCTTTTAAGAAATCAAGATGTCAAAAAATAAAATGACTTTCATGTGTTGGCTAATCGAAAATTGACTGATAAGTATCAGTTTTATTTAGGGCATATCTTCAAAGCCCTTTAAATGACTGCAAAAAAGCTGTTCCATGTTGTAGAAGGGTAGAGTTTAACTGTGTAATTTGGCAATGCTGTAATGTTATATGACAAACCAATAACCTTAATAAAAATCTCAATATTTATGTGAAATTGATAAAATGTTATTAAACTTTAGTGTAGTTGTCTAATGTTTACAACCAACTTGAAAAATCAATATACTGACAGGAACTTATTAAAAAAAAAAAAAAAAAAAGAAAGAAAGCATGATCAATGATTCCTTAATGCACTTTCTATTTCAGTTTTAATACAATAGGAAACTACAGGAAAAGACAAGATTGGCTTTCATGTGTGTACTATATAAGGTAGAGTGGCTTTATGTCCTATTTGAATTTTCAATTAATTATATTAATCTCTGAATTCTAACATAAGTTTACTGAATATGTACACATGGAGAATAGAAACATTTGTTCATCACTCTAGCAGAGTCTCACAGATTTGCAAAAGTTTTTCAAAAACTGATACGAGGTTCTGAGAGCACTGATAATGATACACCATTTTTTTGTATTGTTCCCTTGGATTAAGTATATAAATTTACCCAAAGAGGAAAACCACTTTTGTAAAAAAAGTCTACAGAGATCTATATAGTCTAATTGTGTATTTTCCTTGATTAAATACCCCACAGCAGTTCACAAATGAAGACAGCTATATTTGACAGTTGTTAGGTGATTTGGTATTATTGAAATGAGTCATTATTTCAATGTAAGACAATTCTGAGGAAAATAGTCCTATAAAAGATAATTAAACAATACCTCTGGGACTGCATATGCAATTTGTTGTTAAACAGTTAGGTTTTAGCATAATAATAACATATATCATAAACTCCACAAAGAGGGAATCAAATGAAATTTAACATTAGTAGACACTCTTTGTAACCAAAGACATTTTTTATGAGAAAATATTCACTAGGTTACAACAATTTAAAATTTTCACTTGGTGAAACTCATATTGAAGATCATTACTTCATAAAATCTTTTTCTTTCTCTTTTTATAAGTCACACAATTGGCATTCTGGTGGAGAAGAAATAATTTAAGGGAAAGAAAAAGAAAACAAACTAAGAACAAGGTTGTTTTGTTTTGTTTTATCACAGAAAATAAACTTACTTGTCTTCATTAAGACTCATGGCTTTCAAAATTTGAAGCCAGGAAATACCTTCTTCAAGTGAAGTGTTACTATGAATTTCAGTAAGTATAAATATAATAAGCAGATTATGGTGAAAAGCTTAGAGTCGAAAATACTTGACCCTAAGTCACTTGCTAAATGGACCCTGAAGGGCATTCTGTGGTACAAATTTGAAAGCCTGTAATGTGATTTGAATCACTCTAACTTTGTCCCGTGTAAGATGAAAAAAAAAAAAAAAAAAGAAAAAAAGAAAGAAAGAAGGAAAGAAAACCTTTTCTCCTCCCTTGGATATTCTTCTTCTTTCTGGTCTAAGAATTAAATTGACATGAGAGAGAGTAATAGGAAAATATAAAACAATTTTCTAAGTATGGAAACACCACAGACATGAGCGATTCAAAGACAGAAAGATAAATTCAGGTATATGTGTCACCCTGAACTAAAGAATGGGATAGGAGCCTAGGGCTTCTAAGGACAGGAAGCTAATTCACCAGATGGTAAGAAACAGAGCAGATGTTGGGTAAATAGATGTTTGCACTGCTATACATATAAGCCATTCAGATAAAATTTATCTCTGGTAATAACTCTTATTATGGGAAAGACTCCCAACTTAAACTTTATTTAGTTAAGGGAGGGACAATAGTTTCTCTAGAGCCTACAAAGTCTTGACTGGCTTTATCTCAAAATAATCCCTGTGCAAAAGTGGCACATTTGAGGGAGGCTTGTTCTAAACTTCAATTTCATAATCCCTTCCTTTCCTCTATTCAGTGGTCACAAATCCTCTTTGGTTTTTAGGTTTGGAGGTTTTCCTAATCACTGCAGGGAAACATATAGATGATAAACATAACACATTTGAAGAAGTTATAAATATGATAAATTTTTCTCAAAGCCTCAGCATTGCTCCATTTTCTTAAATGATTGGTATAAGATTTTATAGAGTCCACTTGGACTTTCTCTTGGTTTTTTTTTTCTTGAGGGTAACTCAAAAAACCACTCTCTTTCCTTTGATTCATCTTTTCTTGAAAGTATGAGGACACCTACCACCATAGTAACCTCTCTTTCTCTGATATTGCTTAGTTTAGTTCTACAGATATTTTTCATACTAGACAGAGCTGATTCCTTAAGGAGAAAGATTATTCATCCATTGACTCATAGTTCCCAAAGCTAGAGTCAAAAGTGTGGAGAAGCTACAGTCAAGACTAGAGTCAAATGTGGAAAAGCAGGCATATAAATGGAATATACCAAAACAGTTAGGAAAGTTGTAAAATCATGTGCATTCTCATGAAAAAAAAAAAAAGGTGCTACATGGGAGAAGCACAGTTTAATGCGCTTATAAAGTAAATCACTTGTATAACTGAGGCTCTCTGAATAGAACCTTTTTAGGACATTCTACTTTGTGTTTAATGTTGATGATTTAAATGCTGAATTAACCAATACAATATTGTAAAGTAATTAACCTCCAATTAAAATAAATAAATTTATATTAAAAAATGGTTCTGTATGTTAATTGGTGCTGTTGTAGCTGATAATTCAAATTACCATATTTTGAATCAGAAAAAGCCAAAGGAGATCCTTAGATTCTACTTTTATTTTAAAATTGTTCATCTAAATTTTTTAAAAAACCTTTTAACTGGCTTTTGGTCATTAGGTGATTTAAGTACACTGTATTTTTGGGAATAAGCATTATTGAACACCTTGAAGGCATAATTCACTCAGAATATTGTTTTATATAGAAAACTTGATGAAAAATTTATAGGTAGAAATGGTTATGTCCACTGAAATAATAATTTAATTGTGATTAAATATATTAACAAATTAAATATACCCAAATTCAATTATATTATATTCTTATGAGTAACTTAGATTCTCTCATATTTGAAAGATATTAGCATTGCTTTTAATTACAAATATATCTTTCTTTAAACACTGTAATATTCTGAGATAAAAGCAATCTAGAAATTAAGACTTACTTTCTACTTTGATATAATTTTAATTTAATGCTTTTATAATTTCTTCTTAAAGACTTCAGAGATGCCAAATTACAAGTTAAAATTGTTCAATGGGAGGAAAAATGTATAATATAGAATTTCTCTTAAGTTTTGCTAATTGCTTTATTTGAATTGACAGTTATAAAATAGAAAAGAGCATATTGGGAGCCCTAGAGTTAGAAAAATGAGAATCAGAGTTTTGTTCTTTTCTTATAAAAATTATTTAGTATCATTTGTGTTTGTTCAAAGCATTTATTTGTGACTATAAAATGGCTTGCATATAAGAAAAATATTACTTAAAACAAGAATGACTTACAGAAGGGTGAAGTGATGAAAGGAAAACATGTACAATAAAGTATACTTGACCCAGCAAGGATCTCATTCAGGCTCAGCAGAGAAATCAAAAGTTTTACAGAGAAGCAAAAACTAAGAGATTTAAGAAACACCAAACCAGCATTACAACAACTCCTAAAGGAACTTCTCTATGTGGAAAAGAAAAGGCTACAATTAAAATCAAGGAAATTATGGAATGGAAGTTCACTGGTAGAAGCAAACAAAATAAAGTTTGGAAGTTATATGCACAGAAATATGATATGAAAACTAGCAATTGTGAAGAGAATAAAATACAGGATATTGGGAATGAATTTGAAATTAAGAGATTAGCAAGTTAAACAATCTTGTACATACATATAGTGCTATATCAGAGCCTCATGGGAACCACAAACCAAAAATCTACACTACACACACACACACAAAACAGAAAAAGCAATCCAAAAACATCACTTAGCATAGACAACAAATCACAAGAGAACAAAGAGGAAGTAAAGAAAAAAGACCTCCAAAAATAAATCCAAAACAAGTAATAAAATGGCAATAAGAAGATTCATATTGATAATTACCTTAAATGTAAATGAATTAAGTTCTTCAGTCAAAAAATATAGACTAGTGAATGGGTACAAAAACAAGACCTATATATATGCTATTTATAAGAATAACTTCAGAAAGAATGAAGGTATGGAGCCAAAGCAAAAAGAATACCCAGCTGTGGATGTGACTGGTGATAGAAGCAAGGTCCAATGCTGTAAAGAGCAATATTGCATAGGAACCTGGAATGTCAGGTCCATGAATCAAGGCAAATTGGAAGTGGTCAAACAAGAGATGGCAAGAGTGAATGTCGACATTCTAGGAATCAGTGAACTGAAATGGACTGGAATGGGTGAATTTAACTCAGATGACCATAATATCTACTACTGTGGGCAGGAATCCCTCAGAAGAAATGGAGTAGACATCATGGTCAACAAAAGAGTCTGAAATACGGTACTTGGATGCAATCTCAAAAAGGACAGAATGATCTCTGTTCGTTTCCAAGGCAAACCATTCAATAACACAGTAATCCAAGTCTATGCCCCAAGGAGTAACGCTGAAGAAACTGAAGTTGAACGGTTCTATGAAGACCTACAAGACCTTTTAGAGCTAACATCCCCAAAATATGTCATTTTCATTATAGGGGACTGGAACACAAAAGTAGGAAGTCAAGAAACACCTGGAGTAACAGGCAAATTTGGCCTTGGAATACGGAATGAAGCAGGGCAAAGACTAATAGAGTTTTGCCAAGAAAATGCACTGGTCATAAGAAACACCCTCTTCCAACAACACAAGAGAAGACTCTACACATGGACATCACCACACGGTCAACACTGAAATCAGATTGATTATATTCTTTGCAGCCAAAGATGGAAAAGCTCTTTACAGTCAGCAAAAACAAGACCAGGAGCTGATTGTGGCTCAGACCATGAACTCCTTATTGCCAAATTCAGACTTAAATTGAAGAAAGTAGGGAAAACCACTAGACCATTCAGTTATGACCTAAATCAAATCCCTTATGATTATACAGTGGAAGTGAGAAATAGATTTAAGGGGCTAGATCTGATAGATAGAGTGCCTGATGAGCTATGGAATGAGGTTCGTGACATTGTACAGGAGACAGGGATCAAGACAATTCCCATGGAAAAGAAATGCAAAAAAGCAAAATGGCTGTCTGGGGAGGCCTTACAAATAGCTGTGAAAAGAAGAGAAGCGAAAAGCAAAGAGGAAATTAAAGATATACCCATCTGAATGCAGAGTTCCAAAGAATAGCAAGAAGAGATAAGAAAGCCTTCTTCAGCAATCAATGCAAAGAAATAGAGGAAAACAACAGAATGGGAAAGACTAGAGATGTCTTCAAGAAAATTAGAGATACCAAGGGAACATTTCATGCAAAGATGGGCTCGATAAAGGACAGAAATGATATGGACCTAACAGAAGTAGAAGATATTAAAAAGAGGTGGCAAGAATACACAGAAGAACTGTACAAAAAAAGATCTTCATGACCCAGATAATCACGATGGTGTGATCACTGACCTAGAGCCAGACATCCTGGAATGTGAAGTGAAGTGGGCCTTAGAAAACATCACTACGAACAAAGCTAGTGGAGGTGATGGAATTCCAGTTGAGCTATTTCAAATCCTGAAACATGATGCTGTGAAAGTGCTGCGCTCAATATGCCAGCAAATTTGGACAACTCAGCAGTGGCCACAGGACTGGAAAAGGTCAGTTTTCATTCCAATCCCAAAGAAAGGCAATGCCAAAGAATGCTCAAACTACTGCACAATTGAACTCATCTCACACACTAGTAAGGTAATGCTTAAAATTCTCCAAGCCAGGCTCTAACAATATGTGAACCGTGAACTTCCTGATGTTCAAGCTGGTTTTAGAAAAGGCAGAGGAACCAGATCAAATTGCCAACATCCACTGGATCATGGAAAAAGCAAGAGAGTTCTAGAAAAACATCTATTTCTGCTTTATTGACTATGCCAAAGCCTTTGACTGTGTGGATCACAATAAACTGTGGCAAATTCTGAGAGATGGGAATACCAGACCACCTGATCTGCCTCTTGAGAAATTTGTATGCAGGTCAGGAAGCAACAGTTAGAACTGGACATGGAACAACAGACTGGTTCCAAATAGGAAAAGGAGTACGTCAAGGCTGTATATTGTCACCCTGCTTATTTAACTTATATGCAGAGTACATCATGAGAAATGCTGGACTGGAAGAAACACAAGCTGAAATCAAGATTGCCGGGAGAAATATCAATAACCTCAGATATTCAGATTACACCACCCTTATGGCAGAAAGTGAAGAGGAACTCAAAAGCCTCTTGATGAAGGTGAAAGTGGAGAGTGAAAGAGTTGGCTTAAAGCTGAACATTCAGAAAATGAAGATCATGGCATCTGGTCCCACCACTTCATGGGAAATAGATGGGGAAATAGTGGAAACAGTGTCAGACTTTATTTTTCTGGGCTCCAAAATCACTGCAGATGGTGACTGCAGCCATGAAATTAAAAGACGTTTACTCCTTGGAAGGAAAGTTATGACTAACCTAGATAGCATATTCAAAAGCAGAGACATTACTTTGCCAACAAAGTTCCGTCTAGTCAAGGCTATGTTTTTTCCTGTGGTCATGTATGGATGTGAGAGTTGGACTGTGAAGAAGGCTGAGTGCCGACTAATTGATGCTTTTGAACTGTGGTGTTGGAGAAGACTCTTGCGAGTCCCTTGGACTGCAAGGAGATCCAACCAGTCTATTCTGAATGAGATCAGCCCTGGGATTTCTTTGGAAGGAATGATGCTAAAGCTGAAACTCCGGTACTTTGACCACCTCATGGGAAGAGTGGACTCATTGGCAAAGACTCTGATTCTCAGAGCGATTGGGGGCAGGAGGAGAAGGGGACAACAGAGGATGAGATGGCTGGATGACATCACTGACTAGATGGACATGAGTCTGGGTGAACTCTGGGAGTTGGTGATGGACAGGGAGGCCTCGTGTGCTGCCATTCATGGGGTCACAAAGAGTCGGACATGACTGAGCAACTGATCTGATCTGATCTGATCTGACAGACTGAAAGTGAGAAATATAAATTTACAGCAGCACAGTATTAGTGGAGAACTTTAACACTTTAGTTACATCAATGGGCAGATCATTCAGTCAAAAAATTAGTAAGGAAACATAGATCTGAAATGACACATCAGATCAATGGATTTAACTTACATTTATATTATATACTGGGCTTCCCCTGTGGCTCAGCTGGTAAAGAATCCACCTGTAATGTGAGAGACCTGGGTTCGGTACCTGGATTGGGAAGATCCCCTGGAGAAAGGAAAGGCAACCCACTCCAGTATTCTGGCCTTGAGAATTCCATGAACTGTGTAGTCTATGGGGTCACAAAGAGTCGGACACGACTGAGCGATTTTCACTTCACTTCACTTTATAGGATATACCATCCCAAAACAACAGAAAACACTTTTCCTCACATGCACATGGACTTTCTCTAGGATATATCGTATCTTGGGCCACAAAGCAAGGCTTGGTAAATTTAAGAAAATTGAAATTAAGCATCATATCTAGCAACTTTTCCAACTACAATGCAATGAGACTAGAAATAAATTACTGGGAAAAAATTGTAAAAACCACAAACATGTGAAGGCTAAACAATATATTAAACAAACAATGTATCAAAGAAGAAATCAAAGAAGTAATCAAAAAAATACCAAGAGATAAGTACAATGAAAACATGATGGTCCACAATAAAGAAATTTACAGGCCAATATCACTGATGAACATAGATATAAAAATTCTCAACAAAGTACTAGCAAACAAAATAAGTGATGCTGGAAAGATTGGGCAGCTAGGGGAGGGAGGAGGGAGGAGGGTTCAGGATGGGGAACACATGTATATCTGTGGCGGATTCATTTTGATGTTTGGCAAAACTAAAACAATTATGTAAAGTTTAAAAATAAAATAAAATTTAAAAATAAAATAAAATAGTGCTTAAAAAAAAAAAAAGAACATCATCTAATACCATAGAGTATTTAGTATTTAGAGTATTTAGTACCAATACTAAACTCAAAATGGTTCAAAGACTTAAATATAAGTCCAGACAGTATAAAACTCTTATAGGAAAACATAGGCAGAAAACTCTGATATAAATCACAGCAAGATCGTTTTTGAACCACCTCCTAGAGTAATGAAAATAAAAACAAAAATAAACAAATGGGACCTAAACTTAAACTTAAAAGCTTCTACACAGCAAAGGAAACCATAAACATAAGGAAAAACAGTGCAGGATAAAATATTTGCAAATGAAGCAACTGACAAGGGATTAATCTCCAAATTATACAGACAGCTCATGCAGCACTATGTTAAAAGAAAAAAAAAAAAAAATCAAATCAAAAACTAGGCAGAAGATGTAAATAGACATTTCTCCAAAGAAGACGTATAGATGGCCAAAAAGCACATGAAAAGATGCTCAATATTATTAATAATCAGAGAAATGCAAATCAAAACTACAATTAAGTATCACCTCACACCAATTAAAATGGCCATCATATAAATGTCTATAAACAATAAATGCTGGTTACGGTGTGGAGAAAATAGAACCCTCCTACACTGTTGATGAGAATGTAAATCAGCACAGTCACTGTGGAAAACAGTATAGCTCCTGCTGCTGCTGCTAAGTCACTTCAGTCGTGTCCGACTCTGTGAGATCCTGTAGATGGCAGCCCACCAGGCTCTCCCGTCCCTGGGATTCTCCAGGCAAGAACACTGGAGTGGGTTGCCATTTCCTTCTCCAGTGCATGAAAGTGAAAAGTGAAAGTGAAGTCACTCAGTCATGTCCGATTCTTAGCAACCCCATGGACTGCAGCCTACCAGGCTCCTCTGTCCATGGGATTTTCCAGGCAAGAGTACTGGAGTGGGGTGCCATGGAAAACAGTATAGAGGTTCCTTCAAAAACTGAAGAGAACTGCCTTTGATCCAGTAACCCACTATAGGGCATATATCTGGAGAAAACCATGGTTTGAAAGGATACATGCACCTCAGCATTCTTTTTAGCACTATTTACAGTAATAAAGCAGAGAAGGCTATGGCATCCCACTCTAGTACTCTTGCCTGGAAAATCCCATGGACAGAGGAGCCTGGTAGGCTGCAGTCCATGGGGTCGCTAAGAGTCAGACACGACTGAGCGACTTCAGTTTCTCTTTTCACTTTCATGCACTGGAGAAGGAAATGGCAACCCACTCCAGTGTTCTTGCCTGGAGAATCCCAGGGACGGGGAAGCCTGGTGGGCTGCCGTCTAGGGGTCACACAGAGTCGGACACGACTGAAGTGACTTAGCATAGCATAGCATAGCACAATAATAAAGACATGGAAGTAACTGAAATGTCTATCGAAAGATGAATAGATAAAAAGATGTGATACATATACACAATGGAATATTACTCAGTCATTAAAAATAATGATATAATGCCATTTGTAGCAACCAAGGATGGACCTAATGATTATTATACTAAGTGAAATAAGGGAGATAGAGATAAATATTGCATATCACTCATATGTGGAATCGAATTTTTATGAATGATAATATGAACTTGTTTATAAAACAGAAGCAGACATTGAAAACAAACGTGTTTATCAAAGGGGAAATATAGATGGGAGGAATTAATTCAGAACTTGAAATAAACATACACACACTGTTGTATATAAGATATACAACCAGCAAGGACCTATTATTAGCACAGGGGACTCTACTCAATATTCTGTGACCATCTAGATGAGAAAATAATGTTAAAAAGAGTAAATATAGGCATAAATATAACTGAATCACTTTGCTGTACACCTGAACTAACACATTATAAATCCACTATATTCCAATAAAACAAAACAAATAACAATGACTTAGAATTTTGTTCTTCTCATCATGCTATTATTGTAAACATCAAATTGTTAATTTGAACAGAGTATCTTATCTTTTTGACCATGCCCTGCAGTTTGTGGGATCTTAGTTCCCCAATCAGGGATTGAGCCTGGCCAATGAAAGCACTGATTCCTAACCACTGGTCCACCAGAGAATTCCCTGAGCAGAATTTTCTATAGATATAAGCAGCAATTTTTGAAATCATAAAATAGATCTGACCAAGCTACATACCAAAATAAAATATGATTGAATGAGCCTGATTGGTCAAAATGAAAATAAAATATTCATTGATGTAGTCCTTGATTTTTGGAAGCTTATGTTCAAACAGGGAAGAGAGATAGCAAACAAAGATAAAATATTAAATCAGATAGTGTGGTAGGGTTGACTGCTGCTGCTGCTAAGTCACTTCAGTCATGTCTGACTCTGTGCGACCCCATAGACGGCAGCCCACCAGGCTCCCCTGTCCCTGGGATTCTCCAGGCAAAACACTGGAGTGGGTTGCCATTTCCTCCTCCAATGCATGAAAGTGAAAAGTGAAAGTGAAGTGGTAGAGTTGACTAGCTATCTACTAAGAATTTGTGTTCCAATTTCTCAAGTAAGATTTTTCGTGGGAGGCAGCCCAGAAAAATACTCATCTTTTTTTTTACCCCCTTTGCATAAAAACAAAGATGGTCCTCACCACTGAAACTTGCATCATTTCTTAACCAGTATTTTAAAAAAGCAAGCCTGGCTCTTTTTAACTGCTTTTCTTCCCAGTATTAGATTGTTTACTCTGTAATCTTATTTTTGGTAACTGCTGGTTAAAATTTGTTTTTAACTTATTATTGTTTATTAGATCCATTTTATAATCTTACTTTGGCTTGTTTATTTTTACCTCACACTAAATACAGAATTGCTTTCTAATTTCAGTTTATCCCTATGCAACTTCAAAAAACGATTTTTTAATTTCATTTCTCTGTTCTAACAAAGGGTATCTCTTACTCTCTGGTTAAAAGTATTCCATTGGAATGCTTCTGTATCTTTGTATGTTTTACTTTGGTTAGATATGTCCTTTCTCCTGTTTAATCTTGCCCTTGTTCTTCTAAAAAAATCCCCACTAATCCTTTAAGATTCAGCTTAATTATGTTTTTTTTTTTCTCAGAACTTTTTAGGGCACATTTTTTTTTCCTTTTCTAGCTTAGAAATGTCATTTATTCCTCATATAAAACTCCATAATAGAGTTTAACCACAAAACTGTAATTAAATATTATAGTCTATTTTTGCAAAGATTTAAATTCTTTAAGTGAAAAAGCAATTATACCCAGACATTTTAAGCCTCAAGAAAGGTGTCTGAAATGTAGTTAAATCTCAGAAACTTACAGTGGTATCTTAGCTCATAGGTGGTATGGGATTGTTTCCACTTAAACTCTTCAACCAATGCAGAGAGTCAATTGTTTTTTAACATCATTCTACTAAGTGCACGTATCTCTAGTGAGCTTCCATTATACTAAAAGAATCTGGGGAAATAGAAAACAAAGACCAATTAGAAGAGACATCTTTTATATCTTCAAATAATACCCATCTATCTAATACTCCCAGGTGATGCTAGTGGTAGAGAACCCACCTGCCAATGCAGGAGATGCAAGATACTACTGACGCCATCAGTTACAATGCAGGGTAAAATACGAAAAGAGTAAATGAATTTCAAAGTCACTATATTTGTCTGCTGCTGTTTCTGCTCCTTCCTCCTAGTCTGTTCTTTTCCCATAAATTTGTTGAATAAATGAGTGAAGGATTGAATGATACA
Organism: Bubalus kerabau; assembly: GCF_029407905.1. NCBI lineage: Eukaryota > Metazoa > Chordata > Mammalia > Artiodactyla > Bovidae > Bubalus > Bubalus kerabau. The sequence goes on from NC_073625.1 coordinate 86,288,441, forward strand.
CTTCTCAAAAGGCTCCCATGATGTTTATTGTATGAGAAGAGATGGAGCAGGATGATTGACAGTGAAGTACGGAAATGACAAGAATTGTATATCATTTACTTTAATGATTTCATTATTGTAAAAACACTGGTAATCCTTCAGATATGAAGTACTTGCAAACAGCAATCAATGATAACTAAATGAGAAAATTTCTGAAGAAAATAAAAAATGAAAAATTTTGCCAAAATACCAAATACAAAGTGTAAAGTAACAGATGAGTGAGAGAATATTTATGATACATGTACATATACACAGATAGTAATCTGATAGCTCAATATACATACATAGAAATCTATCAGAAAAATAGTTACTATCCAAAGTAAATAACTTCTGAAAATTATTTAAAACACACACACACACAAAGAATAAAGACAGTCAAGTTATGGAGAGAATTCCAATAGCCAATAAATCTTTGAAAACATGCAAAAACTCAGTAATAACCAAAGAGATATTCATTGAAGAAGTAGATATCATTTCTTATCCATCACTCTATAAACAAAAATGGAAAAGTTCGCCAATATAAAATTTCATCCTGGATATGAAACAACGTTGTTGATACAAGTAAAAGTAAATATAGAGGAAAAACATTTGGGGGAGCTATTAATAATATTAATAATTTGAAACAAATCTATTCCATAATTCAACGAACACACCTGTTGGATATATACCCTAGAGAAACTCTACCATATGCCTGTATGTATTGATGTGATGAAACAAAATTTATGTTTTAAGACAGAACAAGAAAACTTAATTGTAATGTACTTTCTCTTTGTCCACTTGGGTCTCCTCCCTCCAACTCTAATATGCAATGTGCGTCTTCCATTACACATAAACCAAAGCCTCTCAAAGATGCCAGTGCATACTGAACATAGAAATAATTTTCTTCTACGCTAGTTACTAATGCAGCTTCTTAAAATAATAACATTCTTTCCCAACATTATGAGGGAATGCTTGTTTTATATATGCTTAAACTGGACTGTGCATATTTGATTAACTTTTTATAAACATCAGCATGTCATTTGGCACATGATCTTTGGTCTTGAAAGCTGATGTGACTGTGCTTTCCACTTCTAACAGAGGGACCGTTATCAGAGATTTCTGAGAGTCTGTCTCCCAGGTTACAATCCTGTTTGGCTCTTATAAGTCTCCCTTTTCTTGTTTGTGAATTAAATTTCTTTCAACAGGTGTATATTCTTAAAAGTAATGCAGAACATAGCAAACTAGAACTATATGTAACAACATGAAAAAAAATCTTAAAATGGTGCTGGCACCAAATTTACATTAGTAGTTATCGCTGGAATAATAGGATGGATTGGAATCAATTAGGTATAAACAAAGGAATTTCAAATATATCTGTAATGATTAAACTCTATGTTGGTTACAAGTATTTGTTGTATTGGTACCCATGCTTTTTTGCTTGCATTAAATATTTAATTTAACAAAATTATAGGAGAAAACTTAGTGAATATCTTATAATTGCCAATTGAGCTGAATTACAGAATTTAAGAAAATAGTAAAATCCCTAAAAATAGCTGCTTTAGACAAATGGAGAAAGAGTTAGAGAGGAATTAAAGAAAATTCAAATATAACATGTTTTTTCCGCCTGAGTGGATGCATGAGTACTCCATCATGTCTGACTCTTTGTGACTCTTTGCATGGGAGTTTATTTGATGATCCCACAAGGTGAATTACTAAACACTTAACATTAATTATGAAGTTATTGTATAGGTGAAATTTTAGAATACAAAGAATATTTATGAAATATTACAAATAAATGTTCTTTATAAATATCCTTTGCTAAAGCTCTGGAAGCAACAGTTAGAACTGGACATGGAATAACAGACTGGTTCCAAATAGGAAAAGGAGTACGTCAAGGCTGTATATTGTCACCCTGTTTATTTAACTTATATGCAGAGTACATCATGAGAAACGCTGGAATGGAAGAAACACAAGCTGGAATCAAGATTGCCAGGAGAAATATCAATAACCTCAGATATGTAGATGACACCACCCTTATGGCAGAAAGTGAAGAGGAACTCAAAAGCCTCTTGATGAAAGTGAAAGTGGAGAGTGAAAAAGTTGGCTTAAAGCTCAACATTCAGAAAATGAAGATCATGGCATCCGGTCCCACCACTTCATGGGAAATAGATGGGGAAATAGTGGAAACAGTGTCAGACTTTATTTTTCTGGGCTCCAAAATCACTACAGATGGTGACTGCAGCCATGAAATTAAAAGACGCTTACTCCTTGGAAGGAAAGTTATGACCAACCTAGATAGCATATTCAAAAGCAGAGACATTACTTTGCCAACAAAGGTTCGTCTAGTCAAGGCTATGTTTTTTCCTGTGGTCATGTATGGATGTGAGAGTTGGACTGTGAAGAAGGCTGAGTGCCGACTAATTGATGATTTTGAACTGTGGTGTTGGAGAAGACTCTTGCGAGTCCCTTGGACTGCAAGGAGATCCAACCAGTCCATTCTGAATGAGATCAGCCCTGGGATTTCTTTGGAAGCAATGATGCTAAAGCTGAAACTCCAGTACTTTGGCCACCTCATGCGAAGAGTTGACTCATTGGAAAAGACTCTGATGCTGGGAGGGATTGGGGGCAGGAGGAGAAGGGGACGACAGAGGATGAGATGGCTGGATGGCATTACTGACTTGATGGACGTGAGTCTGAGTTGGTGATGGACAGGTGTTGGTGATGGACAGGGAGGCCTGGCGTGCTGCGATTCATGGGGTTGCAAAGAGTCGGACACGACTGAGCAACTGATCTTATCTGATCTGAAAGGTCTTTTGCATTCTATTAATTAATGGCTAAGATCGAGTTCAGATGTGAGAATTATATGAAATTAATTTTATATTCTCTTGGGTCTTTGATCTGAAATCTATCAACAGCTTTTGCCCTAAGAGGCCCATAGTTGCCTGTTGCTAAAAATACTTATAATCTTAGATTATCAGCCTTTCTGTGGAAACTACTGTTTTCTATTTTGTAAAAGGGAATATATGTTAATCCTTTTAATTTTCATAGACTTTTGTCAAATTATAAATTATAAGTGTTGACTGAGAATCCCTAATCTAGTTACCATTCTCTAAGGAGGCTAGCAACATATATTGAGTAATGTTAAATTTTCTTAAGTAAAATTTTGGAAAAACATTTAAAGTGCATAAAGCTGCACTTTTTGGGTTGGCCAAAAAGTTCATTTGCCATTCAGAAAACCTCTAACAAACTCTTTGGCCACAGATACATGATGAATGTGGATTCATCTTTTATTTACTACATCAACTTTTTAAAGCAAGTGATAGTGGATCATAATAAAACTAAGCAGGACCTAGCAAGTTAAAAATAAGCAGATATAATATAAAATTGATGATACCTAAAGCCGAATAACACTTTTGCCCCTAACTTTCCTAAAACACTGAAAAAAATGATTATTCTTACATTCATGTTGCTATTCTCACATGATAGTATGTAACCAATACTATTGTGAAAGAAAGTGAAGGCGCTCAGTCGTGTCCAACTCTTTGCGACCCATGGACTATAGCCTACCAGGCTCTTCTGTCCCTGGGGTTTTCCAGGCAAGAATACTGGAGTGAGTTAGCACGTCCTCTCCAGGGAATCTTCCCGACCCAGGGATCAAACCCACATCTCCCACATTGTAGGCAGAGGCTTTACTGTCTGAGCCACCAGGGAAATGGCTAATACTATGGTGAAAAGTTACATCAAAAACTTATGAACTAAAAGAACCACAATTTTTAAATAAAATAGATATTTAAAGAAAAGATGATAATAGCTTTTCTATGGAATTAGGATTAATTTAAGGCAGGCAATACTGTGTAGTTTGAAATTCCAGGATAAATCATCAGAGTAATCAAAACGAACAGTTGGAGTTAATTATCTTACTGGAATTAAAAAGGTAGAGATCAGAAAATGAGTAGCAGTAGAGGAAACAGACTGGAGAAGGAAATGGCAACCCACTCCCATACTCTTGCTTGGAGAATCCCAGGAACAGGAGTCTGGTTGGCTGCCGTCTATGGGGTAGCACAGAGTCGGACACGACTGAAGTTACTTAGCAACAGCAGAGGAAACAGATAATGCTGAAATTAGTTTTATTAAACAATTTTCACAAGCACCAGAAATCAAAATTAGGGATTGACAAGAGATTTTAGAGTTGCAGCCTGTAAAATTATTATTCTCCACTTTTAGCTGACTGCTTAGCAGAGTGAGAACCTCATTGTTAATTTTTAAGTAAACTAATGAGAAAGATCTTCAAATCTAAAAGGAGAGTGTACCGGGCTGTTAAATGCCTGATTATTGTTTCTGATGGAAACAATTCAGAATCCAGTCTCTGAGCTGCAAGTTAATTTTTATGTATCTAATCCCTCATTTTCCCCCAAAAATGCTGACTGCAAGAGAGTCAGGGTCTGAAAGCAGGATACTACTGGCCCACCTGCTTTCCAGTAAAAGCACTCTTTCCCACCAACACAAAACTGAAGAGGATCAGGAATAAGGGTCCTGAAAGAGTGAAGATACAAAAATTCATTTTGGGAAGCACTCATTTTTTTAATGATAAAAATTCCTTGGTTGCTCCATTTGAAGGACTGTAAGGGATCTGGTTAGGGTCCCCCAAATCATAATATAGACCAAGAGCTTCAGTACTCTTTTATAACTGTATTTTTATGGTTGTGACAGATTCTTTAATTTTGAGAGCTGTACTTGGAGGAAGAGCGCATTATATGAGAGAGGACTGTTTCTCAGCTTTATGCAAATGTACGGAATCTTGTGATACAAAAAAGATGCTTCACTTGCAAGATTGTTTACATTCTTATTATGAAAGGTTGTTAAAAGTAAAATACAGCTAAGACAAAAGGAGCTACCAAGAGAGATAGAAGGGAACGTTCTTTGTTTCAGTGTTTCACAGTAGAGAAAAGAACATTATAACAGAACTAAATTTTAGCATTGATGTTAATTCAGAACAATTCCAAAAGCACAGATGTTGAACTGTTTCTGATGTAATCTGTGTGGGAGGTGGATTTCCTAAAAATAGTACATGTTTTCAATGTCAATCTTTCTGAGAAGAGAGCATGTTGAGACAGGAAGTTTTGAAGAAACAAGTTTCAGGCTAAAGCAGGATTATTTAGTCTCTACTACTGACATTGTGGGGGAACTGTTTTACACATTGCAGGATATTTAGAAGCTTCCATGGCCCCCCTAGATGCTGGCAAACCTTCCTCTACAGGTTTAACAGCAAAACATGACTCCAGGCATTGCTAAAGTGTCCCCTGGGGAGCAAAACTGCAAATTGTTGAGAACCAGTGGTCAAGAAAGACGTAAAAAACCAGCTTCCTTTCTTTGGGCTTTATGATATTAGGGCATGGGCAAGTTCACAGACATCTTGTAGATGGAAATCTGAATTTGGATGCAGATAATATATGAGAAGTCGCTGAATGAACAGTAATAATGGGTTTGGGTGTGTTGACTTGGAAAATATGCACATGGGATGGCACTTATGATTGCTACTCTATGCTATACTATTCTGGGTTTTCCTGTATCCATGACTGGTGGGAGTATAAGGTGGTCCCAACTTTTAATTCTCCATGATAACCCAGCAATTCTAATCCTAGATATTATTAACAAACTGAAACAAAATGAAAATTTTATCTTCAAAAAGTTTACATAATGTTCATAACAGCTTTAATCATAATAAACAAAAACTAGAAACATGCCAGGTGTTCATCTATAGAAGAATGGATAAATGAACAGAGACTATTTATACTTAATTATATACTTAATCAGTAGTAAAAACTAGGATCTACCAATACACACACACATGCATGAATATTTAAAGGTCTACAGTGTATAAAAGAAACTTTATTCAACAGAATACATAGTGTATACTTTCATTTACATGGAATTCTGAAATAGGCAAAGTTAATTGACATTTTAAAAAGTCAGAATAGTGGTTGCATCAGGAGTGCGGATTGACTGGAAAGAAAAATAAGAGCTTCCTGGGGTGATGGAGGTTAAGGTTATACTATATTTTAATGGAGATTAAGGTTACATTCATCAACTGATATAGTTATGTCACTGTATGTTTGAAATAAGAGAAAAAGGCATGAACAAATGTTAATCTCTAATAAAGATATACTCAGTGAAATATTTTGTAAGACATGTACTGAGATTTTGAATAATGTATAACATACCACAAAATAAGTGAATGGATGGATAGAGAGGTGATACAAAAATATACAAGAAATAATAGATATAGCAATAGAGTGTAATAGCAAACTCTAGGAGCAAGGGGCTGGTTCATCAACTCTTAGACAGATGTTCTCCAGGTACATTAATTAATATCATTGACTCTCAGTTTTCTATTAAAGTCATCTTTCTAAAATAATTATTATGATTATCTTGAGGTAAGCATATTAGTAAATAATCTATATGCTTCAATTTAATCTAAATCTCATCTTATTTCAGGAAGGTCTATGTTCTTGCTTCTTCATTTTCTAGGCTCAGCATTGAAAGAAAATTACTTTTAGCAATGCCATGCCTTGTGTTAATAGGCAGTGTTAATGTCATAAAGATTCCTATCCTGCTGAGTTACTCTATGAATCATATTTCTAAAATACATAATTGAGGATGAGTAGGGAGATAAGCAAGTTAATTATAAAATACATATAAAATAAGGGAAAAAAAAGAAAAAAGACACTACTGAAAAGAAAATGGGGGGGAGGAGCCAAGATGGCGAAGGAGTAGGACGGGGAGAACACTTTCTCCCCCACAAATTCATCAAAAGAGCATTTAAACGTCGAGTAAATTCCACAAAACAACTTCTGAATGCCGGCAGAGGACATCAGGCACCCAGAAAAGCAACCCAACTCTTCGAAAGGAGGTAGGAAAAAAAATATAAAAGACAAAAAAAGAGACAAAAGAGGGAGGGACGGAGTTCCATCCTGGGAAGGGAGTCTTAAAAAGAGAGAAGTTTCCAAACACCAGGAAACCTTCTCACTGCCGAATCTGTGCCGAGCTTTGGAAGCACAGAGGGCAACATAAAAGGGAGAAAAAAAATAAATAAACAATTAAAAATCGCAGATTGTGAGCCCTACGGTAACTCCCCCAGCGGAGAAGCAGCGCAGACGCCTGCACACGGCATTAGCAAGCAGGGGCTGGGCAGGGAAGCGGGGCGCGGGCTGTGTCCCTTAGAGTAAGAATCAGCCCGAATGTCCTGAGCTCTATCTGAATGAAATAATTTGGGCTAGCAAACCAGACTGTGGGATATCTACCACGCGAAAAGCCAGCCCTAACCTAAGACACCACCAGGCCCGCGCACAGAACAAAGGACTGAACAGAGATAGCCGGTTGCAGACCTCCCCCCTCCGGTGACAGGCAGCCAGAGCCTTAAGGGGACAATCGCAGCCCAAGAGAGACACTATCTATAAAACTGTAAGCACGCTTCTTTGCTAACTAAAACTTCTTGGGGGTCTGGACGGTCAACATCTGCCTGAGAAGGTGCGCCGGTTTTACACCCAGATAACCGAGTGGCGGGGAGGTGATAAGTCGCAGCATTGGCGCTCGCCAAACACCTCATCACCTGAGCTGCTCGGATCTGGGAAGAGCACAAAACGCAGGCCCAACCGAGTCTGCGCCTCTGAGGACTACCTGAGTGCCTAAACCTGAGCGGCTTGGACCTGGGAGCTCAGCCCAGGGCCGGCCTCTGATTGTTCCCGGTGGAACAACCTAGAGCCCGAGCAGTGTGGGCAGGGAGGGTACACGCACCGTGAGCGGGGGCAGACTCAGTGTGGCTGAGGCATTGCGAGCGCACGCCAGTGTTATCTGTTTGCAGCATCCCTCCCTCCCTCCCCACAGCGCGGCTGAACAAGCGAGCCTAAATAAAATTAAAAAAAAAAGTGTCCTCCACCGTCCCCTTTGTGTCAGGGCGGGAACCAGACACTGAAGAGACCAGCAAACAGAAGAAGCTATAACAGAGGGAAACGCCTTGGAAGCTACAGGCCATAGATTAAAACCCTGTGGTTACTACGGACTACATATGATCTTGAGAAATATAAGTCAGACCAAGGAACTAGCCAAAAATGAACTGAACCCACAATACTCACAACAAAACCAGAGAAAGACCTAGATATATTTTTACTATTTTTACGATCAATCTTTCTTTCTTTTTTTCTTTTTTTTAATTAAAAAAAATTTAAGTCCTCTATTGTCCTTTAATTTTCACTTTTATAACTATTACTTTGCAAAAAAAAAAAAAAAAAGACCCTATTTTTTTTTCTTCTTCAGCAAACTTCATATATATATTTTATAATTTTTTGACTGTGTTTTGTTTTGTTTTGGTTTTTCTTTTTCTTCTTTTCTTTAACATTGTATTTTTGAAATTCCAAACTCTACTCTAGATTTTTAATTTTAGCCTTTTGGTATATGTTATCAATTTTGTACCTAAAGTTTTTTTCGTAATTTCTGTGACTCTTTTTTCCCCTCTGTTTCTTTCTCTTCTTCTTTTGTATAACATCATATATCTGCAATTCCAAACTCTACTCAAGATTTTTAATTTATGCTTTTTGGTATTTGATATCAATTTTGTACCTGTATTTTCTTTATAATTTTTGCGACATTGTTTGTGTTGGTTTGTTGGTTTTCTCTCTTTATTTTTCTTCTTCTTTTTTTTAACATTGTATTTTTGAAATTCCAAACTCTACTCTAGATTTTTAACTTTTGCTTTTTGGTATTAGTTATCAATTTTGTACTTGTAGTTTCTTTATAATTTTCGCGACCTTGTTTGTTTTTCTTTGTTCGTTTTTTCTCTCTTTCTTTTCCTTCTTCTTTTCTTTAACATCGTATTTTTGAAATTCCAAACTCTACTCTAGATTTTTAATTTTAGCCTTTTGGTATATGTTATCAATTTTATACATATAGTTTTTTTTTTTTATAATTTCTGTGACTTTTTTTTTCTTTTTTTCCCCTGTGTTTCTTTCTCTTCTTCTTTTATATAACATCATATATCTGCAATTCCAAACTCTACTCAAGATTTTTAATTTATGCTTTTTGGTATTTGATATCAATTTTGTACCTGTATTTTCTTTATAATTTTTGCGACATTGTTTTTGTTGGTTTGTTTGTTTTCTCTCTTTATTTTTCTTCTTCTTTTTTTTTTAACATTGTATTTTTGAAATTCCAAACTCTACTCTAGATTTTTAACTTTTGCTTTTTGGTATTAGTTATCAATCTTGTACCTGTAGTTTCTTTATAATTTTCGCAACTTGTTTGTTTTTCTTTGTTCGTTTTTTCTCTTTCTTTTCCCTCTTCTTTTCATTAACATCGCATTTTTGAAATTCCAAACTCTACTCTAGATTTTTAATTTTTGCTTTTATGTATTTGTTACCAATTTTGTACCTTTAAGAACCCAATCTTCAGGACCCATTTTTCACTAGAGAACGAGATTACTGGCTTGACTGCTCTCTCTCCCTTTGGACTCTCCGTTTTGTCCACCAGGTCGCCTGTATCTCCTCCCTAACCCCTCTCTACTCTACCCAACTCTGAATTTCTGTGTGTTCCAGACGGTGGAGAACACTTAGGGAACTGATTACTGGCTGGATCTGTCTCCTTCCTTTTCATTTCCCCCTTTTATCCTTCTGGCCACCTCTGTCTCCTGCCTCCTTCTTCTCTTCTCTGTATAACCCCGTGAACATCTCTGAGCGGTCCAGTTGTGGAGTGCACATAAGGAAGTGACTACTGGCTAGCCCACTCTCTCCACTATTGATTCCACCTCATCTCATTTGAGTCAACTCTAACTCCCTCCTCCCACTTCTCTTCTCCATGTAACACTGTGAACCTCTCTGAGTGACCCTCACAGTAGAGAAACTTTTCACCTTTAACGTAGATGTTTTATCAATGGTGCTGTATAGAAGGAGAAGTTTTGAAACTACTGTAAAAATAAGACCGATAACTGGAAGTAGGAGGCTTAAGTCCAAACCCTGACTCCAGGGAACTCCTGACTCCAAGGAACATTAATTGACAGGAGCTCATCAAACGCCTCCATACCGACACTGAAACCAAGCACCACACAAGGGCCAACAAGTTCCAGGGCAAGATATACCAAGCAAATTCTCCAGCAACAAAGGAACACAGCCCTGAGCTTCAAGATACAGGCTGCCCAAAGTCACCCCAAAACCATAGACATCTCATAACTCATTACTGGACATTTCATTACACTCCAGAGAGAAGAAATACACCTCCATCCACCAGAACATCGACACAAGCTTCCCTAACCAGGAAACCTTGACAAGCCACCTGTACAAACCAACACACAGCGAGGAAACGCCACACTAAAGAGAACTCCACAAACTGCCAGAATACAGAAAGGACACCCCAAACTCAGCAACTTAAACAAGATGAAGAGACAGAGGAATAGCCAGCAGATAAAGGAACAGGATAAATGCCCACCAAACCAAACCAAAGAGGAAGAGATAGGGAATCTACCTGATAAAGGATTCCGAATAATGATATTGAAATTGATCCAAAATCTTGAAATTAAAATGGAATCACAGATAAATAGCCTGGAGGCAAGGATTGAGAAGATGCAAGAAAGGTTTAACAAGGACTTAGAAGAAATAAAAAAGAGTCAATATATAATGAATAATGCAATAAGTGAAATTAAAAACACTCTGGAGGCAACAAATAGTAGAATAACAGAGGCAGAAGATAGGATTAGTGAATTAGAAGATAGAATGGTAGAAATAAATGAATCAGAGAGGATAAAAGAAAAACGAATTAAAAGAAATGAGGACAATCTCAGAGACTTCCAGGACAATATTAAACGCTACAACATTCGAATCATAGGGGTCCCAGAAGAAGAAGACAAAAAGAAAGACCATGAGAAAATACTTGAGGAGATAATAGTTGAAAACTTCCCTAAAATGGGGAAGGAAATAATCACCCAAGTCCAAGAAACCCAGAGAGTCCCAAACAGGATAAACCCAAGGCAAAACACCCCAAGACACATATTAATCAAATTAACAAAGATCAAACACAAAGAACAAATATTAAAAGCAGCAAGGGAAAAACAACAAATAACACACAAGGGAATACCCATAAGGATAACAGCTGATCTTTCAATAGAAAGTCTTCAAGCCAGGAGGGAATGGCAAGACATACTTAAAATGATGAAAGAAAATAACCTACAGCCCAGATTATTGTACCCAGCAAGGATCTCATTCAAGTATAAAGGAGAAATCAAAAGCTTTTCAGACAAGCAAAAGCTGAGAGAATTCTGCACCACCAAACCAGCTCTCCAACAAATACTAAAGGATATTCTCTAGACAGGAAACACAAAAATTGTGTATAAATTCAAACCCAAAACAATAAAGGAAATGGCAACGGGGTCATACTTATCAGTAATTACCTTAAACGTAAATGGGTTGAATGACCCAACCAAAAGACAAAGACTGGCTGAATGGATACAAAAACAAGACCCCTGCATATGTTGTCTACAAGAGACCCACCTCAAAACAGGGGACACATACAGACTGAAAGTGAAGGGCTGGAAAAAGATTTTCCATGCAAATAGGGACCAAAAGAAAGCAGGAGTAGCAATACTCATATCAGATAAAATAGACTTTAAAACAAAGACTGTGAAAAGAGACAAAGATGGTCACTACATAATGATCAAAGGATCAATCCAAGAAGGAGATATAACAATTATAAATATATATGAACCCAACACGGGAGCACCGCAGTATGTAAGACAAAAATGCTAACAAGTATGAAAGGAGAAATTAACAATAACACAATAATAGTGGGAGACTTTAATACCCCACTCACACCTATGGATAGATCAACTAAACAGAAAATTAACAAGGAAACACAAACTTTAAACAATGCAATAGACCAGTTAGACCTAATTGATATCTATAGGACATTTCATCCCAAAACAATGAATTTCACCTTTTTCTCAAGCGCACATGGAACCTTCTCCAGAATAGATCACATCCTGGGCCATAAAGCTAGCCTTGGTAAATTCAAAAAAATAGAAATCATTCCAAGCATCTTTTCTGACCACAATGCAGTAAGATTAGATCTCAATTACAAGAGAAAAACTATTAAAAATTCCAACATATGGAGGCTGAACAACACGCTGCTGAATAACCAACAAATCACAGAAGAAATCAAAAAAGAAATCAAAATTTGCATAGAAACGAATGAAAATGAAAACACAACAACCCGAAACCTGTGGGACACAGTAAAAGCAGTCCTAAGGGGAAAGTTCATAGCAATAACAGGCACACCTCAAGAAACAAGAAAAAAGTCAAATAAATAACCTAACTCTACACCTAAAGCAACTAGTAAAGGAAGAAATGAAGAACCCCAGGGTTAGTAGAAGGAAAGAAATCTTAAAACTTAGAGCAGAAATAAATGCAAAAGAAACAAAAGAGATCATAGCAAAAATCAACAAAATCAAAAGCTGGTTTTTTGAAAGGATAAATAAAATTGACAAACCGTTAGCCAGACTCATCAAGAAACAAAGGGAGAAAAATCAAATCAATAAAATTAGAAATGAAAATGGACAGATCACAACAGACAACACAGAAATACAAAGGATCTTAAGAGAGTACTATCAACAATTATATGCCAATAAAATGGACAACGTGGAAGAAATGGACACATTCCCAGAAAAGTACAACTTTCCAAAACTCGACCAGGAAGAAATAGAAAATCTAAACAGACCCATCACAAGCATGGAAATTGAAACTGTAATCAAATATCTTCCAGCAAACAAAAGCCCAGGTCCAGACGGCTTCACAGCTGAATTCTACCAAAAATTTAGAGAAGAGCTAAAACCTATCCTGCTCAAACTCTTCCAGAAAATTGCAGAGGATGGTAAACTTCCAAACTCATTCTATGAGGCCACCATCACCCTAATACCAAAACCTGACAAAGATCCCACAAAAAAAGAAAACTACAGGCCAATATCACTGATGAACATAGATGCAAAAATCTTTAACAAAATTCTAGCAATCAGAATCCAACAACACATTAAAAAGATCATACACCATGACCAAGTGGGCTTTATCCCAGGAATGCAAGGATTCTTCAATATCCGCAAATCAATCAATGTAATACACCACATTAACAAATTGAAAAATAAAAACCATATGATTATCTCAATAGATGCAGAGAAAGCCTTTGACAAAATTCAACATCCGTTTACGATAAAAACTCTCCAGAAAGCAGGAATAGAAGGAACATACCTCAACATAATCAAAGCTATATATGACAAACCCACAGCAAACATTATCCTCAATGGTGAAAAATTGAAAGCATTTCCTCTAAAGTCAGGAACACGACAAGGGTGCCCACTTTCACCATTACTATTCAACATAGTTTTGGAAGTTTTGGCCACAGCAATCAGAGCAGAAAAAGAAATAAAAGGAATCCAAATTGGAAAAGAAGAAGTAAAGCTCTCACTGTTTGCAGATGACATGATCCTCTACATAGAAAACCCTAAAGACTCCACCAGAAAATTACTAGAACTAATCAATGACTATAGTAAAGTTGCAGGATATAAAATCAACACACAGAAATCCCTTGCATTCCTATACACTAATAATGAGAAAAGAGAAAGAGAAATTAAGGAAACAATTCCATTCACCATTGCAACGGAAAGAATAAAATACTTAGGAATATATCTACCTAAAGAAACTAAAGACCTATATATAGAAAACTGTAAAACACTGGTGAAAGAAATCAAAGAGGACACTAACAGATGGAGAAATATACCATGTTCATGGATTGGAAGAATCAATATAGTGAAAATGAGTATACTACCCAAAGCAATCTATAGATTCAACGCAATCCCTTTATAGCTACCAACAGTATTCTTCACAGAGCTAGAACAAATAATTTCACAATTTGTATGGAAAAACAAAAAACCTCGAATAGCCAAAGCGATCTTGAGAAAGAAGAATGGAACTGGAAGAATCAACCTACCTGACTTCAGGCTCTACTACAAAGCCACCGTTATCAAGACAGTATGGTACTGGCACAAAGACACAAATATAGATCAGTGGAACAAAATAGAAAGCCCAGAGATTAATCCACGCACATATGGACACCTTATCTTTGACAAAGGAGGCAAGAATATACAATGGATTAAAGCAATCTCTTTAACAAGTGGTGCTGGGAAATCTGGTCAACCACTTGTAAAAGAATGAAACTAGAACACTTTCTAACACCATACACAAAAATAAACCCAAAATGGATTAAAGATCTAAACATAAGACCAGAAACTATAAAACTCCTAGAGGAGAACATAGGCAAAACACTCTCTGACATACATCACAGCAGGATCCTCTATGACCCACCTCCCAGAATATTGGAAATAAAAGCAAAAATAAACAAATGGGACCTAATTAACCTTAAAAGCTTCTGCACATCAAAGGAAACTATTAGCAAGGTGAAAAGACAGCCTTCAGAATGGGAGAAGATAATAGCAAATGAAGCAACTGACAAACAACTAATCTCAAGAATATACAAGCAACTCCTACAGCTCAACTCCAGAAAAATAAATGACCCAATCAAAACATGGGCCAAAGAACTAAATAGACATTTCTCCAAAGAAGACATACAGATGGCTAACAAACACATGAAAAGATGCTCAACATCACTCATTCTCAGAGAAATGCAAATCAAAACCACTATGAGGTACCATTTCACACCAGTCAGAATGGCTGCAATCCAAAAGTCTACAAGTAATAAATGCTGGAGAGGGTGTGGAGAAAAGGGAACCCTCTTACACTGTTGGTGGGAATGCAAACTAGTACAGCCACTATGGAGAACAGTGTGGAGATTCCTTAAAAAACTGGAAATAGACCTGCCTTATGATCCAGCAATCCCACTGCTGGGCATACACACTGAGGAAACCAGAAGGGAAAGAGACATGAGTACCCCAATGTTCATCGCAGCACTGTTTATAATAGCCAGGACATGGAAGTAACCTAGATGTCCATCAGCAGATGAATGGATAAGAAAGCCGTAGTACATATACACAATGGAGTATTACTCAGTCATTAAAAAGAATACATTTGAATCAGTTCTAATGAGGTGGATGAAACTGGAGCCTATTATGCAGAGTGAAGTAAGCCAGAAAGAAAAACACCAATACAGTATACTAACGCATATATATGGAATTTAGAAAGATGGTAACAATAACCCTGTGTACGAGACAGCAAAAGAGACACTAATGTATAGAACAGTCTTTTGGACTCTGTGGGAGAGGGAGAGGGTGGGATGATTTGGGAGAATGGCATTGAAATATGTATAATATCATATATGAAATGAGTCACCAGTCCAGGTTCGATGCATGATACTGGATGCTTGGGGCTGGTGCACTGGGACACCCAGAGGGATGGTATGGGGAGGGAGGAGGGAGGAGGGTTCAGGATGGGGAACACATGTATACCTGTTTTTTTTTAATTTATGAAAAAAGAAAAATAAATAAATTATGTGTTCTTGCTCTCTCTCTCTCCATATATATTATATATATAATATATGTATATATGTATACATATAATATGTATACATTATATAATATGTATATATATGTATGTGAGTAGTGTGTGTGTATATATATATATATATATATATATATTTATGAATTGTTGTCATTTAGTCACTACATTGTGTCTGACTCTTTTGTGAGCCTATGGACTGAAGCCAGCAGGGCTCCTCTGTCCATAAGATTTCACAGGCAAGACTGGAGTGAGTTGGCATTTCCTTCTCCAGGGGATCTTCTGGACCCAGGGATCAAAACTATGTCTCCTGCATTGGCACGTGAATTCTTTACCACTGAGCCACCTGAAAAGCACTATATATAAGAATACTTTTTCACAAAAATGAATAAAATAAGTTCAAGCTTTCAACAAAAAAGTATCACTATGTGGTGTAACATAGAAGATAAGAAGACTTGACTCTCTGCTCTAGGTAAACATGTTTGAGTTTTACTAAATTCCTTTCGGTTGGCTCTATTTGACACCAAAGTAACTTGTTTCTCTCCTGAATACAAATATGTTGTCTGGGTCTTATTTTTCTGAGAATAAAGTGCCACTTAGATCTAGAATGTCACTTCACGGGTCATCATATTAGGTAAGAAAAATTTCCTTCAAGTTTCATGCATGATTGTTTACAGTATTTGTAGTTTAATTTTAGGTAAAACATCTAGGAGGATTACTAGTGACCTCCACACAGGATTTGCTTCAGATGTAATTTCCTTTACTTTACTGCTGACCTGAGAATCTAGGTTCATTTTAAAGCCGTGATATATTTTCTTTAAAAAATGCTATGAAGTTTATCTGCAATGTAGTTTTTGAAGGTTGGTATTGGTAGAAAAATGAATTGATAGTAATTTTTAAACCAACTGACTTTCTTAGCACCATACAAGATGTAATCCAGGGTTAATGACCTGCTCTATTGTCTGTTAGTGCTTTGGCTTATCTGTTTTTATAAATACATTCCCTTAAAAATGAATTTTATATGATTTCAGATAAAGCTATTTTTCTTTCTTCTTTGATAAATGATTTTTTCCTTCAGCTTTGTTAATATCAAGCCATACACTGAAAAGAAAATAAAGGCCAATAACCTACAATAAAGCCTATGACAAAGAGATTTGTTCCAAGTGCCATCATTCCACAAGATATCTGCCTGTTTTATATACGCTGGTACGTCTAATAGTGAAGGCCTCATCAAAGCCAAGATCAAAGGGCAGGAATTAAACACTGAGGGATATTTTGTTTTAAAAGGGCATATAGGGGATTATGAAATAGATTGAACTGCCAACTAATAAAGCAAAAAATCTGCTGAATACTAAGGGAAACATAATAAAAAAGAAAAATGAATAACCAAATATAATCCATTTTTTTCAGAATTTGGAATCATATACAATAAAAATTGTATTTAAAAACTCTCACCAGGGCCTTCCCTGGTGGCTCACTGGTAAAGAATCCACCTGCCAATGCAGAAACACAGGTTCAATCCCTGATCTTGAAGGAAGATCCCACATTCTGCAGAGTGGCTAGACTTGTATGCCACAACTACTGAGCCTGTGTTCTAGAGCCTGGGAACCACAACTACTGAGCCCATATGATGCAACTACTAAAGCCCTTGCACCCTAGAGCCCATGCTGTGCAACAAGAGAAGCTGCTGTAATGAGAAGCCCATGTACCACAACTAGAGAACAACTCCCACTCAGCACACATAGAGAAAAACCCATGCAGCAATGAAGACCCAGATGGCCCAAAATAAATAAATAAATAATTTTTAAAAAACTCTCACCAAATGGAGTATAAGGAGAACATATATCAACATAAGAAAAGCTGTTTATAACAAATCCACAGCCAACATACTACTTCACAGTAAAACACTGAAAGCTTTTCTGCTAAATTCTGGAAAAAAGAAAAGAATGCCCACTCTTACCACTTCTATTCAACACAGTATCGAAAATCTTAGACACAGCAATCAAACAATAAAAAGGAATAAAATATATCCAAATTATAAGGGAAGAAGTAAAATTGTCATTATATATAGATAATGTGATACTCTAGAAAAAATTCTAGGCTTCACACAAAGCTATCAGGGCCAATTAATGAATTCAGCAAGGCAGAAGAATATAACAGTAATAAACACAAATCTGTTGCATTTCTTTACACTAACAATGAATATTAGAAAAAGAATGTTTAAAAAGTCCCATTTAGTTTTGCCAAACATCAAAATGAATCCACCACAGGTATACATGTGTTCAAAACTAATACAATTATGTAAAGTTTAAAAATAAAATTAAATTTAAAAAAAATAAAAAAAAAATAAAAAATAAAAAGTCCCATTTAAAAGCTTCTTAAAAAAAAAATACCTAGGAATAAACCTAACCAAGCTAGTGAAAGACCTATATACAGAGAACTATAAAAAAGATGATAAAGTTGAAGATGATAAAAGTGGAAAGATACCCTTGAATTAAAAGAAATAATATTGTTAAAATGGTCATATTACCCAAAGCAGTTTACAGATTTAATGTGATTCCTATCAAATTACCCATATTTTTCACAGAACTAAAACAAATACTTTTAAAAATTATATGGAAACACAACATACCCATAATTGCCAAAGCAATCCTGAAGAGAAAGAATAAAGACTTAACTCTCCCAGACTTGACAGTAATCAAAACACTATGAACAAAGATATAATTCTCCCTCACTCATAATGTGATTGAAAAGGGATTAATTTCCAAAATATACAATCAGCTTGTACAGGTCAGTATTGAAAAACAAACAACCCAATCAGAAATTGTGCAGAAGACATAAATATACATTTGTTCAAAGAAAGCACACTGATGGCTAACAGTCACATTAAAATGTGCACCACATGGCTAGTTATCAGAAAAATGCAAATCAAAACCACAATGAAGTATCACCCAACACCAGTCAGAATGGCTACCATCAAAAAGTCCACAATAAGGAATGCTGGAGAGGATTTGGAAATAAGAGATCCCTCTTGCACTGTTGGTGGGAATGTAAATTGGTGTAAACAGTATGGAAAATAGTATAGAGGTTCTTTTAAAAACTAAAAATAAAGCTGTCATATTATCTATCAATCCCACTCCTGGGTATGTATCCAGAAAAGATGAAAACTCTAATTCCAAAAGATACATGCACACCAATGTTCCTAGCAGGGTTATTTACAATAGCCAAGACATGGAAGCAACCTAAGTATTCATCAACAAATAAATGGGTAAAGAAGATGTGGTACATACAACACTGCAGTATATGAAATGAAATAGCACTTGCACATAATAAAGTATGAAGTATTTCCATTTCCAGCAACATGGAAAGACTCAGAGAATATTACTCTTAGTGAAGCAAGTCAGACAGAGAAAGACAAATATACAATATCACTTAAAAGTAGAATCTAAATATAATTCAAATGAATCTATTTACAAAACAGGAACAGACTCACAGACACAGAAAACAAACTTATGGTTACCAAAGAAGAAAGGTAGAGGGAAAGAAGGAAAAATTAGGAGTATGTGATTAAAAGAAACACACTACTATATATAAAATTGATGAGTGACAATGGTTTATTCCATGATACAGGGAATGGTGTCTTATAATAACCTATAATGCAAAATAATCTGAAAAAAAAATGCATGATTCAACTCACTTTACTGTATACCTAAAACTAATAAAATATTGTAAATCAACTAAATTTCTACAAGCAAACACCAAAAGTGTTTTAGATTATGCAAAGCATGATGTAGACCTTCCCAGGCAGCACAGTGGTAAAGAGTCTGCCTCCAGTGCAAGAGATTCAAAAGATGGAGGTTCCATCCCTGGGTCAGAAAGATCCCCAGAGTAGGAAATAACAACCCACTCCAGTATTTGTCCCTGGATAATCTCATGGACAAAATAGCCTCGCAAGTCAGATATGACTGAGCGAATGAGTGCATAAACCCATACACAAAATACCATGTATCATGAAGGAAGTAGACATATTGAGTTTTCATTTCCTGAAAGTATATTTTAATGATATTTTGATGTCTAATAATCTTTATTAAAATTTATATTTCTAAGTGGAAATTGTATTAATGATCATGTGGAATTAAATAGCATTCACACTATTTTAATTTTTATTTTCTATATGCAATATATAAGATTTTAATATATATTTAAACTGTGTTAAAGGCTTGACTTATTTATAACTATGTATCTATATTAACCATTGTAATAATGTCATTTATCCTTTATTCATATATGTGTGTATATATATATGTATACAAATTTGTTCATGCATCTGTCAGTTACTGTTGAAGTTGTGTGTGTGTATGCAGTATATGTACTATATATGAGATATTTATAAAATAATGCTGATGTAATAGGTAGGAAAAATAGGGAAAATTTAAGACAAAAGAGTAGAAATTTATTCATATCCTGTATCCATTTATGTTTTTTTTTCCCCCATGGGGTATGTTTTTTTGAGGCTTTTAAGTGTCATTCTCTTATGGATTATTCATGTTGCAAATATCTTTTTCTAGTCATTTACTCATACATTAACTTCATTGACGGTATTGTTTTGTTATTGTGCACTGATCTTTAATTCTGTTGTTGTAAAGACATCATTTTCCCCTTATGATTTGGCTATTATTGGGCTTGCATTAGAAGGTTAGATATGAAATTTAAGACATGGTGGTAAGAAATAATTACAGAAAATTGAGTTTTATCACTAGATAAATTAATTACAATGCTGTGGCATTTGCCTTCAATGGAATACTATGCAGCATTATGAAATGATTAATTAGATGTACTAAAATAAAGTAACGGGTAGATCTTGCAAGCATAGTTTTGATATTAAAAAAAGAATTAGAAAGATATTTAATGTAATATAATTTATGTTAATCATATTATATTTATTCAAGGATACACATGTAATTAATGGGATCTGTATTGGAAAAACATGTATTTAGTATACGAGAAAGAGTTCCCAAGAGAGTGAAGAAGATTAGAGGGTAAATAAAGTGTAAAGTGGAAAATACTGAAGAAAGTAACAAAATGTTCTTGCCTTAAGCTGAGAGGTAATGATTTTGTGACATGATTTTTGGGATGAAGACAATAGGTTACTGTAAAAATTGTCCCTAAAGAATTAAATAGACATGGAGTATGACTCCAGGTTGGAGTTTGCACTTTCATAGAATTGGTAAGAGACATATAGGGCTAACTATTGGCTTTAGGTAGAAAATGATGTGTCATATCAAATCACATGGATGCTCATTCATACATCCTATGGAAAAATGCTTGTTGAGTGTCAATCATAGTCTAAAATTCATGAGAGAACAGAATGACCAAGCTCTGTGTCCTCATGAGAGAAGGCAGTGAATAAATGAATACTATATTGCATAGAGAACACCACAGGGAACAAAGAATGAAAATATTGTGAAAGGATAGAGTGATCGGGTGTTCTCTTTTAAACAGGGTTAAGGAAGTACTCTTAAAAGAGGTGTCAAGTGGAGATTTTAGTGACAAGAAGGAGTCAGCTCTTCTGGGGAAATTCATTCCAGGAAAAATGAATAGAAAGGATCTGGACACCTATGAAAACCTGAAAAAGTTCTAATGCCTCTAATGCCTAGTGCACCAAGA
This sequence comes from Bubalus kerabau, assembly GCF_029407905.1. Lineage (NCBI taxonomy): Eukaryota > Metazoa > Chordata > Mammalia > Artiodactyla > Bovidae > Bubalus > Bubalus kerabau. The sequence continues at coordinate 86,309,662 of NC_073625.1, forward strand.
AAAGAAAAGACTAGTTAGAGTTCTGAGAGATATAGAGGGAATAGACATCACTGATTCGGCACCCCACTCCAGTACTGTTGCCTGGAAAATCCCATGGATGGAGGAGCCTGGTAGGCTGCAGTCCATGGGGTCACTAAGAGTCTGACAAGACTGATTGACTTCACTTTTACTTTTCACTTTCATGCATTGGGGAAGGAAATGTCAACCCACTCCAGTGTTCTTGCTTGGAGAATCCCAGGGACGGTGGAGCCTGGTAGGCTGCAGTCCATGTGGTCTCACAGAGTTGGATACGACTGAAGTGACTTAGCAGCAGCAGCAGCAGACATCACTGATATTATGTGACAGGCTAAGGGAATTTTATTTTAATGTAAGTGTCATATTATGAAAGACTGAAAAGATCACCTAATTTATATTTATAAAAGATAAATATAGCTGCTGTGTTGAGAATGGATGGTATAGAGACACAAGTACTATTAAAGGCATTAATAGATAGTAGGTATAGGGGAGAAGACATACAATGCCTCACTGATCTTTCTGTTCCTTTTTTGGCTAGATTTCTTGGAAGTCCTGTCCAACAGCCTTGATTGGTATCTCATTTGACAAGAACTAAGTCACAGGGCCACATCTAACTTTAAGAGAGATTAGAAAAATGTAGATTTTTGCTTGAACACTTGGCATTCTTCCCATCAGAAAAAAAAAACGAAAGAAAGAAAAACGGGATATCATGTAGTCAAAAAAAGATGGAAAAAACAGATAATAGTTAGGAAAGAATTCAACATCTGCCACAGAAGGAAACACATTACAGTTTTGGAAATATAGTTTGGGAAAGTGTATAAATGAAGTTCTAGAGCAAGATACTTGAGAAACAAAACCCAACTGTATTATATAAGTACAAAAGAGATTTTTTTTCTAATACAAATTAACATTACTGTACCTGTAACTTATAACCACTAGCCCTGGACTTTGAAGCAATGTGGTATATGCCACAGAATATATCAGAAATTCTATCATGTATCATGTTTCATTTCTACTTTGTTTCCATTTTGCCATACCCTGACCTAGAGTCAACCAGGAACTTGTGGTAAAGAACCCACATGCCAATGCAGTAGACACAAGAGATGCAGGTTAGATCCCTGGGTTGGGAAGATCTCCTGAAGAAGGGAATGGCAATCCACTCCAGTATTCTTGCCAGGAGAATTTCATGGACAGGTGTCTGGTGTGCTACAATCTGTGGGGTTGCAAAGAGTCTAATACAACTGAAGGGCTTAGTACACATGCGCAAACTAGAGTCTCACTTCAAGGAACTATGACACAGTCTGCTGATAAGAAGCTACATAATCTTTGTAAGAATAAACAGTCACTAGTTCACATTAGGTCCTGAAGAAGATAATATATTTGGGTTCTGGATAACTGAATTTCCAGTCATGATTTGTCCCTGTATAGCTGTGTCACAATCAACATGTACCTTACCTTTCTGATCTTCAGATATATCTTATCTTCTACAGAGTGTTCTTGGAGTAGGTGTCTTCAAGTGTGAGGACAGGAAGGTAGTTAAGAAAGGAAACAATGAGAAGGCTGAATTCTACATCTCCTGTCCAGCTGCAAATAGGCAATTGACTGCTTTCATATGATTGAAGGAATGAAAGTATTTATCCAAAGAAAACATTTAATTGCATCAAATAATTTCTAAGTCATTTTGAACTATAACATTGTATAATCCTCTGACTTTTCCAACAGCTATTTGTATTGCCATATATGTGTCATAACTGAGAGAGCAGAATTTTATTTTAACCCACTGGGAGAAGACACATAATAACTACACAGAAATCATTAGCAAAAGCTTAAAAAAATATAAACAAAAAGCTTTCATTTGTAGGATTCTTACAAAGGAAGAACATACTAACAAAGTAATTTGACTTTGTATCAACTGGGAGGGGTATTGCCCAAACCTAATTTTATGTTTACTTTCTTCATATTATTTAAGTTTAAAATACATCATATTTTTAGACATTCATGGGAACATAAACTTCAGAAGTACTGGATACTTTTATTCCAAAAAAATAATGGATTAATTTTGTTATTAAAGAATGCTACTAATTTCATATAAATTACATTTCTTATAACTAAAACCTAAATGCTTTTGAAATGCAAATTATGAGAAAATTTTAAGAAATGTTAAGTATATTTAATTTCAATTTCAGGACTTTTCTATTTGGCATAAACTGAATTTGTAAATGATGATAATCAGGTAAACAACAGAACATAGTTTCAGTGAAAATTCTAATCAGGTTTCAGGTCCAGCTGGTACTCTTAGATTTTTTATGATGCCATTGAACATGCAACTATCTGAATTCATACTTCAGGTAAGAAACACTTTTGAGGAGTTTCAGGAGAATTAATTTTCCTATTAAATCATAAAATAGCAGGACCTTCAATGGGCAACTCAGGAATTAGAGAAAAAAGGTGATTAAAAATTTCAAAGTATTACATATGCACTAATGGATGGAAGTTCATCACATTGTACAGGAGACAGGGATCAAGACCATCCCCCATGGAAAAGAAATGTGAAAAAGCAAAATGGGTCTCTGAGCAGGCCTTACAAATAGCTGTGAAAAGAAGAGAAGCAAAAAGCAAAAGAGAAAAGGAAAGATATAAGCATCTGAATGCAGAGTTCCAAAGAATAGCAAGGAGATATAAGAAAGCCTTCCTCAGAGATCAATGCAAAGAAATAGGGGAAAACAACAGAATGGGAAAGACTAGAGATCTCTTCATGAAAATTAGAGATACCAAGGGAACATTTCATGCAAAGATGGGCTCGATAAAAGACAGAAATAGTATGGACCTAACAGAAGCAGAAGATATTAAGAAGAGGTGGCAAGAATACACAGAAGAACTGTACAAAAAAGAGCTTCATGAACCAGAAATCATGGTGGTGTGATCACTGACCTAGAGCCAGACATCCTGGAATGTGAAGTCAGGTGGGCCTTAGAAAGCATCACTATGAACAAAGCTAGTGGAGCTGCTGGAATTCCAGTTGAGCTATTTCAATTCCTGAGAGATGATGCTGTGAAAGTGCTGCACTCAATATGCCAGCAAATTTGGAAAACTCAGCAGTGGCCACAGGACTGGAAAAGGTCAGTTTTCATTCCAATCCCAACGAAAGGCAATATCAAAGAAGGCTCAAACTACCACACAATTGCACTCATCTCACACGCTAGTACAGTAATGCTCAATATTCTCCAAGCCAGGATTCAGCAATACGTGAACTGTGAACTTCCAGATGTTCAATCTGGTTTTAGAAAAGGCAGAGGAACCAGAGATCAAATTGCCAACATCCGCTGGATCATCAAAAAAGCAAGAGAGTTCCAGAAAAACATCTATTTCTGCCTTATTGACTATGCCAAAGCCTTTGGCTGTGTGGATCACAATAAACTGGGGAAAATTCTGAAAGAGATGGGAACACCAGACCACCTGACCTGCCTCTTGAGAAACCTATATGCAGGTCAGAAAGCAACAGTTAGAACAGGACATGGGACAACAGACTGGTTCCAAATAGGAAAAAGGGTATGTCAAGGCTGTATATTGTCACCCTGCTTATTTAACTTCTATGCAGAGTACATCATGAGAAATTCTGGGCTGGAGGAAGCACAAGCTGGAATCAAGATTGCCTGGAGAAATATCAATAACCTCAAATATGCAGATGATGCCACCCTTATGGCAGAAAGTGAAGAGGAACTAAAAAGTCTCTTGATGAAAGTAAAAGAGGAGAGTGAAAAAGTTGGCTTAAAGCTCAACATTCAAAAAACTAAGATTATGGCATCTGGTCCCATCACTTCATGGGAACTAGATGGGGAAGCGGTGGAAACAGTGTCAGACTTTATTTTGGGGGGCTCCAAAATCAATGAAGATGGTGATTGCAGCCATGACATTAAAGGACGCTTACTCCTTGGAAGGAAAGTTATGACCAACCTAGATAGCATATTCAAAAGCAGAGACATTTCTTTGCCAACAAAGGTCCATCTAGTCAAGGTTATGGTTTTTCCAGGAGTCATATATGGATGTGAGCTGAAGAATGATGCTTTTGAACTGTGTTGTTGGAGAAGACTCTTTAGAGTCCCTTGGACTGCAAAGAGATCCAACCAGTCCATCCTAAAGGAAATCAGTCCTGAATATTCATTGGAAGGACTGATGCTGAAGCTGAAACTCCAATATTTTGGCCACCTGATGTGAAAAGCTGACTCATTTGAAAAGACCCTGATGCTGAGAAAGATTGAGGGCAGGAGGAGAAGGGGACGGCAGAGGATGAGATAGTTGGATGTCATCACCAATTCAGTGGACATGGTTTCGGTGAACTCCAGGAATTGGTGATGGACAAGGAGGCCTGGCGTGCTGTGGTTCATGAGGTCACAAAGAGTCAGACACGACTGAGCGACTGAACTGAATATATTATGTAAGCATTATACATGTTACATATTAAATACATTGAAATATATAATAAATATGCTGTCAAAAACATATTTAGTGGAAAATTCTCATTTTCAATTATTAGTAATTTATTTGTAAAAATACTTTTTGAAGATTTTAATAAACAGATACTTAAGTATTTTTTAAAATACTGAAAACTTTAAGTAGACAGACTTCTATAAATCTCAAAATATAACTTTTGAATGTTATTAATTGACAATATAAAATATATGTAGATTAATGAATACAACTTTAAAAGTTATGAGGACTATATCTTATTAATCAATTTTAGATTGAGTTCACAGTATCAATTTATTAGTGAAAAGGTTGTGTTGTAACCGTTAATTTTAATAATCCTAATCACTGAGTCATAGATAAATAGTTGTTAATGACTAATTAAAATATATCTTAGGAAGATTTTATTCACATAGTCTATCAATATATGCATTATCAAAAATGTTACTATATGTACTAGAGTATATATATTTAAGTGGCAAAATGAATCATAAAACTTTATCACTTTTAAAAATATCCTCCTGGTAGAGAGATTACCTAGGTCTTATAAATTACTCTCCACATATACCAACTTTGAGGTATTGAACTGTGTTGTTAATGTGTGGGCATTTATTTTTTTCTAAAATTGAAGATTATTTCAAATGTTCTACATTCTGTGATTCCAAGAAACAATTTTTTACGGAGGTCCACTCAAAAGTCAAATTTACATTAACAACTCACTACAGAATAATTCGCTTTCATGAAGCATGTTAAAACTTTGGATATTTTAGCATTTGCTAATCTTGATGCTCAATTATCCAGTTCTTTATGGTACATTACTAGAATCCATTTTCCTTACTAAAGTTCATTTTAGAATTTTATGTTATGTCATGAAAAAAATTTACCAAAGTCTCTGCTGAGCTTCATAACTATATAGAAAAATAGATCTTAAATATTCATTTTTCTGAAATTTATAATAAAAAATTTGTGTGATAAGAAATAATTTTTATGACTACCAGGCAATAATCCTTTAGAATAAAATAAATTGATATAGCAGTTTCAGTAAGTATAAAAGTGAAAGTGAAGTCGCTCAGTCATGTCCAACTCTTTGAGACCCCATGAACTAGGGCCTATCAAGATCCTCTGTCCATGGGATTTTCCAGGCAAGGGTACTGGAATGGGTTGCCATTTCCTTCTCCAGGGGATCTTCCCGACCCAAGGATTGAACCCACGTCTCCTGCCTTGTAGGCAGATACTTAACCATCTGAGCCACCAGGGAAGTCCCTCAGTAAGTATAAAAGTTTCTAAATGTATCTGCAAAGAAAAACTCATATAAGGATTATTTATTTCCATTTTTTTTGAAGTTCTCTGTGCTTTACAGTGGGAAATTATCTTTAAATCTTATCTAGCAAAGTATGTGATGATTTTAAAATAGGTCTGTATTTCAAATAATTTTGCATAATTTTTTCAATTTACATACATTTTATTTATATAAAATTTAGAGGTTGTGTAATAGTTTTTACAGTTTAAAATAAAAAAATTAAATGTTTCATCAACTGAAATAAAACTGATAAAATTATTTTTATCTCATTTCTGACATTTAGGCAATAAAAGATTTTAGACAGAACTGAATCATAATATAATAATTTGGTTTGATACCTATGTTAAATTTATCTTGTTCAAAATAAACCTGGATGGCAGTTTATGAAATATTATTTTCCTATTTCCCTCCAAAATTGGTTGTTTTAGTTGATAAATTGTGTCTGATTCTTTGTGACTCCATGGACTGTAGACAATTAGGCTCTGCTATCCATGGGATTCCCTAGGCAAGAATACTGAAGTGGGTCACCACTTGCCTCTCCAGGAGATCTTCTCAACCCAGGAATCAAACAACCCATGTCTCCTGTATTGCCAGGCAGATTTTACCACTGAGACACCTGGGAAGCCCTTCCCTCATATATATTTTTAAAACAAAAGCTTATGTACTAAAAAATTAAATCTAATTTCAGTAACATATGTAATCTGAAGGATTTTAATATAATTATCTGAAAGTGGTTAAATTCACATTTTATGTTGGTTTTATTTAATGGAAGTGACCACCTAAAACATGCTTATCAGAGTCTTTATTAAATCCAGATTAAAGCAGTTTGCTGGAGAAGTATTCATTTTCCTTTAGAGATAAAGAATTGGGCAAAATTATTAACTTATTCATTGGGCTTTCTTCAACCCATTTCATAATGGGTATTATTTTTCCTTCTGCTAAAAACATTTATGGAGGCAACAAAACCAAAATTTCTTTTGTAATAGCCTCACATGTAGTTTGATCTAGCTATTTAGACATTCTGGATATCTGTTTTACAAAATTGCTACATAGACTTCTTCATGAATTGATCATATACCAACAGTAGGTTACATTAAATGCACAGCTGAAAAGACAGAAAATGTTATGTTAAAAGAAATGTTAAAAAGAGCAAGATCAGCCCCTAAATTTGTTCTATATAATCAAATAAGAAAGCTAATCTCAGTCTAGTGAGGTGGTATTAAGACTTGGACAAGGTCAAAGAAGACTCTGTGGACCACAGGTTTCTACTGATATACTTTAGTTCAAGTTACTGGTTGCGTGAACCAGAAACTTCAGCTGCATTCCTCTTTAATTAGCAAAATAAAAAATTCTATATAATGTGTTTTAAATTAGAAATATCCATTTTTCTTTTTTAAAATTTTAAGATATTTCTTTATGTCTTACTTTGGAATTCATTAGTAAAGTGATTTCAGCAGCAAAATGACAAAGCAAAAGAAAATTTCAGAACCATCTTCTATTGAAAGAAGTGAAGTAATTTTAAAAAGTAAATATAGTAGTTAAAAATACACTGTGTTTCAATGAAGGAAGGCATGCTAGCTTAGCTAAAAGGATTTATCAGCAACTTAAAGCTTAAAAATGTTTATAAATTTGAAATTCATCATATTATGTTGTTTGTTCTTTGTTTCACTCTATTCAAATATTTCCTGCTACTCTCCTTAATGTTTTATAGTTTTGGTATGTAAGTTATTTCTGAATTGAGATTTGATCTAAATTTATTACCTAGGCTTTTTGTAAGTATCATTTAATCATCCTGGGCTTATTCCCTATACTATAGTTTCCCCCTAGTTCTCTCCACAATCTCACTGATGGAGGGAGAATGGCAATCTCAAATGTTTGGGATATTTTTCATACAACTATGCTTCTACTTTTTGGAGAAGACTGAGTTTCACAAAAGTTCTGTTTACATTAAGAAGCATAAGAAGAAAAGTGGAAATGTCAATTTAAAAAAAGTCTAGGCAGAGAGCTGAGTTACTTCCCCCTACCCCCAAGTCTCCTGCTGCCCCACAGAGGCAGAAGGAAATAGTTGAAAAATTCAAACTGTCCTTGGAGAGAGAATGTCAGGTGGTGACATGACTAACAAATCCTCATGAATCTTGAGGAAAAATGAAGAGGTTACAAGGGCTGATGACTAAAAACCATGGCAGGGCTATCTACAGCTCAAGGGGTGATGCTGAACATAAGCTCTAAAGGCATAAACCAGAGGCAGCAAGTGATATCTCACTAGCATAGTATCAAAGATGACCATAGAATATTTACTTGTTCACATACTCTAATTACATAAACCTCTACAAATTACGTACCACTGTGGGAATACTAGAACAAAGAAAAAGTCTCAGTATAATTAAAAGTTCCTAAGTGCACCAAAGCAACTGAGTTTACCTAGAATTAACTAATTTTTTCTTTAGGTTAAATGGAGACTCAATACTGTATTTAAGTTGAAATATCAAAGATAATGCTATATTGTTCTCCACCTGAGTTATTAGGTTTATGAAAAATAATTCATGTTCTTCTACTCACACTGAACTGCATCAAAAATCTCCACAAGTTTGAAATTTAAAATACTTTCCTGTGTAGAGCTTGTTAGAAACAAGAGACTAGAGGAATTTGTCATAAGGATATATTCATTATAATTTAAAAGAATAGGAAAATCAAGGTGGCTTCAGTCATTAAACCTTACTTTAGTATGAGTTAAAATTAAATGAAGGCTTGAAATTTTGATGAACTCAAGAATTCACATAATCTAGGATGGAAACTGAGCCTACTAAAAGCATTTCAATAAAATGTGCTTGCAGTTTACCTCAAGGAAATTAGAAATCTGTTCTTTTCAAAGACTGGTTGAAGTAAATGCTAACAGAAGGCTAAAGATGCAGGCGCAATAGGAGTTTCTCTGTATGTACATTTATGTCCTGTAAACATCCCACAAGGAAACAATACTCAGGGTGATAGGAAGGTGACTCCTGTTCAACTGCTTTACCTGAACACTGCGCTAGACTCGTAGGATGGAAGGAAGAGCTGGTGGGATAGCTGCCACATGCAGATGTCCCTTCCTGTGTCCTGTGTCTGCTGGCCCGCACCATCTGTGTCCTTGGCTTGTGCAGAGGCCCCTTCATGCAGGAGGAATGCTGCCCAGTTTGGGGGAAGAGGGAAGGGACAGCAGTCCTTCTTCCTCAAGGTTCCAGGGAGGGGAGGACATTTCTACTTCAGAAGTAAAACTCTAGTTTCCTTTTTTCCTCAGACTTTACTGGGGGGAAGAGGAATATCCACAGCATGTTCACTGCAGGCTCAAAAGGGATGATGTGAAAATTTATTTTTGTTGCTGTAATTTTAGTACTGTTATTGTTAATATTACTAATTATTATACGGTAATTATTATTTCTTTTCTGTAGAAAGCATGTTCTTTTGAGTGAGCTATGTGGTAAAACCTTTGATACAACATGAGAAGCCCAAGTTGTCCACTTCCACCAGTGAATAAGATGGAAGTCTTTCTTATTCAGACACTGAGTATGAGCATGCCCATTTGGCCATAACCTAAAGCCACATTTTCAAAACAGCATTAACAGCAATATAGCCATCTGTTCATCTCATATATCTTATAAGTCAATTTGTTTCAAATATGATGAAGAAAAATAATTTATTGTCCTTTAAAACTCCCACTGGGCTTCTCAGGTGGTGCTAGTGGTAAAGAATACACCTGCCAATGAAGAAGACATAAGAGCCATGGGTTCAATCCCTGGGTCAGGAAGAACCCTGGAAAAGGAAATTACAACCCACTCCAGCAATCTTACCTGGAGAATCCTATGGAAAGAGGATCCTCTGGTGGGCTACTGTCCATAGGATCAGAAAGAGTCGAACACCACTGAAGTGACTTAGCATGCAAAACTCCTACTCACATCTTGACTATCATATACCTTTATACTAAGTGATGTGTATGTGTATGTGTGTGTATGTGTGTGTGTGTGTATAATTCGTATACTTGTATAGTTCCAAGCCAAGTTACGTTTGATAGTTAAAATGGACTTTTGCAATTTAGGGTGATGTTGCATCTAATGTGGAATTTGGGATTTGACAAACATAGTTAACTTCACCTCAGGACCCAAAAATGGAGAAAATCCATTTTTATCAGTTACAGGGTACTTACAATAAATAATCAATAGAAGCTTGGCCTGAACTCAGAAAATGATAGGGGGCCCTGTCGGGAAGCAAACTGATTGCACAGAGAAAACATTAACCTGCAATTGAAGACCAGGTGGGAAAAGAGACAACGATAGATATGGCTCTTCTTTTAAGATACTCTCTGCTGTGATTTTGGCCTTTATTCTGTTTTGCCTCATTAGCCTAAACAGCATCACTTTCCCAGCTCCTGCAGCTGCATGTGAGGAATCCTGCACATGAGCAGTCCTGACTGTGGTTGTTTGTGCCCCCACGTCTTACCTCACTTTTGTTAGCTATGACTAAAACGAACGTTGATTTTCATATTTCTGACTCCATGCTGGAAACCTGACAACAGTATCAATTAGCTTCCTTCTTCCTTCTTTTATGTGAAGATCAAATACTCTTCCTTTGACACAAAGTGTTTTAGAAGATTATAGAGGGAAAATTTCAAATGGACCAGATAAAAAAAGTGCAATTACCATGAGAAAGCGCTTTTCCTTTACACTGTTTCTCTTCTACTTGATATCATTTACTAGTTCTGTTTACAATAGATGCCTTTCTTTTTCCTTTGGTAGATCCTTGGCAGATGTCTCATTATATTTATAAACACTCCATTGAATTTGGCATGATGTCTATCATTTTCCATTGCTCCTGTTCTCTCTTTCACTTTACTGCTATCTCCTACTTAATGGACACCTGGGGTCTCTCATGTGGCCCAAAGTTTCTTAGCACACAGTTCACTCTAAAGGAGGAAGGGACTAAAAAGGCATGAGAAAAATCTGAGGATGAGAGGTGTGTTCATTACTTTGTTTGTGGTAATTGTTTCACAAGTGTATACATATGTCAGTATTTTATATATACATATATATAGTATATGTCAATTACATGTCAATAAATATGTTTTCAAAAAAAAATAAAAAATGAAAATAAAGGATAGATGCTCACTGCAGACAAGAAAATAAGAACAACAGCAAAACAACTAGAATAAAAATGTAAATATCCTTTTAGAAACTAAAGATGCTATTGCTATCAAAGCTATTACCTCTGCCACTTAAATAGTTTCAATCATTTCCCCCTTAAAGTATATTGAAAATTATATTCTTTCCTGTTTCCTTCTATGTTGTAAGTCTTTAAATTCAGCTTTTTTTGTTTCCTCACTTATACTGTGATATTTATTCTCAAACAGAGAAAATGTACACTAAGCTCTATGGTGCTGAACTTATTCAGAGCCTACAAAGAAGTTCAATATTATACTCCTAATCAATGTATTCTAACAAATAAGTGTGTCATCTTTACTCTGAGTCTCCATAAGGCTCAGGCAAGTACTTATGAGTTGAGTATGGACATATGTTTTTCTCAGAATGGTAGCATCTCTCTTATATTGGGGCATTGCCTTCATATATATAAAATTTCCCTGTACATAAATTCTCAATTCAAGGAAAATGCATTCTTATTCAGATTGTCATTTTTTTTTAAACTCAGAGAGATCCCAAGGAACCCACTCTCATCAGCCATACTAACGTATGTCTGAACCTATTTCAATGTCAATTTGTTTTCCATCTATAAGAAATATACTAATTTATCTTGTTTTTCTGTTACAGTGTATTTATGTATCTTTTCTCAATGAGAGCTCCTTTCTTCACTATTCTCATTCCCTTTAATTATCTTCAATTTTAAATTTCTTTTCCCCATAATTTTCTTTTTTTCATTTTTATCTTCTTATCTCTTTACCTTCTTACATCTTACCTGTAGAACAGTGGTCATTGTGGAAATAATATTTGATCCTCATATTCACAAAAATTATCAAAAACAAATTTGAACATAGATTATGATTTAGCCTGGCATCCCTTGCTGAAGAATGAGGAGAGAGAAAGAAAGAGAGAGAGAGAGAGGGAACCACCTTTTTGACAAACTGTTTGATTTCACATTATGTTTAGGGATCTATTTAGAGAGCCAAATGAAGACTGCATCTTCCAACAATTCATGGGCAAGACAAGACAAGGGAAAAAGAAGAACGTGTACTTTACCTATATCAGCCTTTCTCTCATTAGTAAAATTTGACCCAGAGTGCATTAATTTCCCCTACACTTTAGTTTCCAGTTTTTCATTCATAAATGCTATAGGAGCTTCAGAGTATTTTGTGCCCCAATAGCTCCAAGAGAAGTTATGGAGTAAGAGCACAGAGTCTCTTGTTGTAGGTAGGAGAAAAAAACACTATTTGTGTTGTACCCATTATCAACATGAAAAATGATCTTTTCAAGTGAAACTCCCAAGAACAGTTTGTGAAGTAGAGATTCTGAATCACGAGATTGATTGAGAGAGTGCTCTGCAGTATAAACCTTTCAGTTATGAAGTGGAACAGGTTATGGAAAGAGAAAGAGATGAGAGTGATGAAATCTCACTTTGGTCTGAATCATAAGAAGGCTAAACACGTAAGCACCACACAGTTGCTCTCTGCATGAGGCAAGAAGGCTAGACTTTTGAATCCACATACCAGTCTATCATTGGCAGTAGGTTGTCTGACAGGGGTAGAGGGGATAAGTTCCAAGTTGGGGTGGTTCCATTCAGCTGAGAGCAACAATCAGGAGAAGCCATTAGGAGGCAATACTTAGCAGTGGAGGAAATGGCAGACTGGCTCAGTGAAAGTGAAAGTGTTTCTCAGTCATGTTCCACTCTTTGCAATCCCATGAACTATAGCCCACTAGGCCTCTCTGTCCTTGGAACTGTTCAAGCAAGAATACAGGAGTGGGTTGCCACTCCCTTCTCCAGGGGATCTTCCCAACCTAGGGATCAAACCCAGATCTCCTGCACTGTAGGCAGATTCTTTACCATCTGAACCACCAGGGAAGCCCAGTAAAGCGCACCTAAGAATAACTGCTCCAAGGGGTTCTTCAGCTGCTCTCCACATCATAGCACACATTGTTTCTAAGTATCTCTGCTTCTTTAGTTGGGTTGCTATAGCCCAAAAAACAGGGCAAATAATGCACATGAGGTGAGGCCCAAACTGAATCTCAGTCAGATTATTATTCTACAAGGTTTCTTAATGCTATTCATAGCATTATGAGGCATTTGTAACCTTATGAGGGGGAAATAACACATTTACTGAAAAGATAATATTTAACGAGTGCTACCATATCATCACTGTGGATGGTGACTGCAGCCACAAAATCAGAAGATGATGGCTTTTTGGCAGGAAAGCTATGACGAACCTAGACAGTGTGTTGAAAAGCAGAGACAGTACTCTGCCATCAAAGGTCTGTACAGTTCTGAGAGCTGGGCCATAAAGAATGCCAATTGCTAAAGAACTGATGCCTTTGAACTGTGGGGCTGGGGAAGACTCCTGAGAGTCCCTTGGACAACAAGGAGATCAAGCCAGTCAATCTTATGGAGATCAACCCTGAATATTTACTGGAAGGACTGATGTTGAAGCTCCATTATTTTGGTCACCTAATCTGAAGAGCTGACTCATTGGAAAAGTCCCTGATGCTGGGAAAGATTGAGGGCAGAAGGAGAAGATGGCATCAGAGGATGAGATGACTAGATGCCATCACTGATGCAATAGACATGAACTTAGGCAAACTTTGGGAGATGGAGAGGGACAGGGAGACGTGGCATGTTGCAGTCCATGGGTTTGAAAAGAGTCAGCTATGACTGCAGGACTGAACAACAACAGTAACAAACAACTGTACCATGAAAAAAATGAACTAGTTAATATAAAGAAAATGAAGTCCATGGAAATAATATGCAGAGTGGTGTTAATATTTCCAAAATAGGCTCTTTGATAGTGCAGTTAAGGTAGACTGGCTTAATGTACTGCATTGAAAGTAGTTCTTTTTTTTTTTTTTTTGGAAAAATTGTAACCCAGCCATATCCAAAATGTTTTTCTCAGTGACTCTCTACTCTCCCCTTTGTATCTTTATTTGCTTTCCAATCCTTTTTATTTTCAGTTACACTAAATACTCAATACTCTCACACCCATAATACTCATATAATCCACAAAGCATCTCATATTCTAATCATTAAAACTCCTCTTTCTTTCAAATAACTTCCCTATCTGTCTTTTTGTCTGGATCCAAATTTGACTGTAGTTTCCCTCTTAATTATTTAAATTACTTAAAATTTTACTATATCTGTATCTTGATAGCTTCCTTCATACAATTTTTCAAGGTAAACTTATGTGGAGAGAAAGTTTGGCCAGAGACCAACATCAGCAATAACACATTGCTTACTTCTTGGACCTGGACTTGAGTAGAGTTCTGTTCCTAATATTAAGACCCTTATTTCAGAGATTTAATCTTCTAGGAAGGGCACATTCATATCTTAATGATAGTGACAGAATAAAGGGACAAAATAGGTGATTAAATAGACAAAACCATCAGGAGATTGTAAGTAGAAAGATATGGGAGACCCCTGTAAGTTAATGATTACTGGAGAAAGCACGTTTGCTTAATCACAAAACCAAGCAAGCTTGCTTAGCAAAAAACCATACAACAGAAGCATGGGGAGTGCCCCAAACAATAAAACAATGGTGGCATGAGACCCACATCCAGCCCAGTGAGCTCAGTAAGTTAATGATCCCTAGAACATCCTCTGCAGCTGCTGCTGCTAAGTCACTTCAGTGGTGTCCGACTCTGGGCGAACCCATAGATGGCAGCCCACCAGGCTCCCCCGTCCCTGGGATTCTCCAGGCAAGAACACTGGAGTGGGTTGCCATTTCTTTCTCAGGAACATGCTCTATGTTCACATAAAAAGAATAATTTGTGTACCTAGCTGGAGCATTTAGGGAAAAGAAAACTCCTCTGTTCAATTTGAATGAGAAACTAATGATGAAAAGGAGAATGTCAAGGCTGTATCTTGTCCCCCTGCTAATTTAACTTATATGCAAAGTACATCATGAGAAATGCTGTGCTGGAGGAAGCACAAGCTGGAATCAAGATTGCTGGGAGAAATATCAATAACCTCAGATATGCAGATGACACCACCCTTATGGCAGAAAGTGAAGAAGAACGAAAAAGCCTCTTGATGAAGGTGAAAGAGAAGAGTGAAAATGATGGCTTAAGGCTCGACATTCAGAAAATTAAGATCATGGCATCAAGTCCCACTATTTCATGGCAAATAGATGGGGAAACAGTGGAAACAATGTCTGACTTTATTTTTGGGGGCTCCAAAATCACTGCAGATGGTGATTGTAGCCATGAAATTAAAAGATGCTTACTCCTTGGAAGGAAAGTTATGACCAACCTACATAGCATATTGAAAAGCAGAGACATTACTTTGCCAACAAAGGTCCGTCTGGTCAAGGCTATGGTTTTTCCAGTGGTCATGTATGGATGTGAGAGTTGGACTGTGAAGAAAGCTGAGTGCCAAAGATTTGATGCTTTTGAACTGTGGTGTTGGAGAAGACTCTTGAGAGTCCTTTGGACTGCAAGGAGATCCAATCAGTCCATCCTAAAGGAGATCAGTTCTGGTGTTCATTGGAAGAACTGATGTTGACGCTCAAACTCCAAACTTTGGTCACCTGATGTGAAGAGCTGACTCACTGGGAAAGACCATGATTCTGGGAAAGATTGATGGCAGCAGAAGGGGACGACAGAGGGTGAGATGGTTAGATGGCATCACTGACTCAATGGACATGGGTTTGGGTGGACTACAGGAGTTGGTGATGGACAGGGAGGCCTGGCATGCTGTGGTTCATGGGGTCACAAAGCGAGCGACTGAACTGAACTGAATGATGAAAACATAACATCTACTCAAGAAAGACAAAGAAAGTTCTCCTCCCCCTCTCCACTTTTCCTTTGTTTATAAAACTGTAACACACTAATTTCTAGGGCATGGAATTTCTGGCATTTCTTATTCACCAGCTTGTAAGCCTCACAGCATCCTATTTTCATAAATGGCGTCTTATTTATCACTTTGTCTCTTGCTGAATTCCTTTCTGCTTTGAGACATAAAGGACTGTGATGCCAGAGTACTTCGGAGCCTTGGAAATGACTCCTAATGGTTTCATTACTAACATGTTCCTGCAGTAAGAAATACAGTATTTTGAGAATTACTGTGACTTACATTTAGCACTGGTTTCCAAATACTAGGATAAGAATAGCTGTATGCAAATCAGGTAGAAACTTTAAAAGTAAACTTTGTACTACCTTCATGACATGAGGTAGCTTTATATTAATAACTTGGAGCAAGGTATCTGCTGAAGTTTGGTGCCTAATCTCCCACAAAAATTGGGAGATGGAGGTGCTATTTTCCTGGATGAGTGCATTTCAAAGTGATGCCTTCAAGGTCCTTGGGAGAGACATTCCTGGTTGAAAGGAAACTTTTAGAAAAGATTTGCATTTGCATCTCAATGGAACATCAAAAGGATTTATATGTTTTCTTATAGAATAAAAATGTATATACTCTAAGAGAAGAGAGCTCAGAGGTCAAAAGGCAGAGAGAAATGTGTTTAATATGTTGCCCATTTGAAGAAAGCTGAGGCTAGCTAGAAGCACGGCAGCTGCCATGGCTGCGCAGAAGTGCGGTGAGGAGGAGCTACTCCACTTCCAAGGTCAGGGGCGATGGCTGAGAGGAGCTACACCATGTCCAAGGTCGGGGCTTTGCTGAAGCAGGCATGAAGAGATACCCCACGTCCAAGGTAAGAGAAACCCAAGCAAGATGGTAGGCACTGAGAAAGGGCATTAGAGGACAGACAGAGTGAAACCACAATCACAGACAACTAGCCAATCAGATTACATGGACCACAGCTTGGTCTAACTCAATGAAACTAAGCCATGCCATGTGGGGACATCCAAGATGGAAGGGTCATGGTGGAGAGGTCTGACAGAATGTGGTCCACTGGAGAAGGAAATGGCAAACCACTTCAGTATTCTTGCCTTGAGAACCCCATGAACAGTATGAAAAGGGAAAAAGATAGGCCACTGAAGTAGAACTCCCTAGGTCAGTAGGTGCCCAATATGCTACTGGAGATCAGTGGAGAAATAACTCCAGAATGAATGAAGGGATGGAGCCAAAGCAAAAACAACACCCAGCTGTGGATGGGACTGGTGATAGAATAAAGGTTCAATGCTGTAAAGAGCAATATTTCATAGGAACCTGGAATGTCACGTCCATGAATCAAGGTAAATAGGAAATGGTCAAACAGGAGATGACAAGAGTGAACATCAACGTTCTAGGAATCAGCGAACTAAGATGGACTGGAATGGGTGAATTTAACTTAGATGACCATTATATCTACTACTGGGGGCAGGAATCTCTAAGAAGAAATGGAGAAGCCATCATAGTCAACAAGAGTCTGAAATGCAGTACTTGGATGCAATCTCAAAAACGACAGAATGATCTCTGCTCGTTTCCAAGGCAAACCATTCAATATCACAGTAAGCCAAGTCTATGCCCTGACCAGTAACGCTGAAGAAGCTGAAGCTGAACAGTTCTATGAAGACCTACAAGACCTAGAACTAACACCCAAAAAATATGTCATTTTCATTATAGGGGACTGGAATGCAAATGTAGGAAGTCAAGAAACACCTGGAAAAACAGGCAAATTTTGCCTTGGAGTAACAGAATGAAGCAGGGCAAAGGCTAATAGAGTTCTACCAAGGGAACGCACTGGTCATAGCAAACATCCTCTTCCAGGAACACAAGAGAAGACTCTACACATGGACATCACCAGATGGTCAACAACAAAATCAGATTGATTATATTCTTTGCAGCCAAAGATGGAGAAGCTCTATACAGTCAGCAAAAAACAAGACCTGGAGCTGACTGTGGCTCGGATCATGAATTCCTCATTGCCAAATTCAGATTGAAATTGAAGAAAGTGGAGAAAACCACTAGGCCATTCAGGTATGACCTAAATCAAATCCCTTAACACAGTGAAAATGAGAAATAGATTAAGGTACTAGATCTGATAGACAGAGTGCCTGATGAACTGTGGATGGAGGTTCGTGACATTGTACAGGAGACAGGAATCAAGACCATCCTCAAGAAAAAGAAATGCAAAAAGCAAAATGGCTCTCTGAGGAAGCCTTACAAATAGCTGTGAAAACCAGAGAAGTGAAAAGCAAAGGAGAAAGGAAGCATATACCCATTTGAATGCAGAGTTCCAAAGAATAGCAAGGAGATATAAGAAAGCCTTCCTCAGCAATCAGTGCAAAGAAATAGAAGAAAACAATAGAATGGGAAAGACTAGAGATCCCTTCAATAAAATTAGAGATACCAAGGGAACATTTCATGCAAAGATGGGTTCAATAAAGGACAGAAATGGTAAGGACCAAAAAGAAACAGAAAATATTAAGAACAGATGGCAGAAAACACAGAAGAACTGTACAAAAAATATTCATGACCCGCATAATCACGATGGTGTGATCACTGACCTAGAGCCAGACGTCCTGGAATGTGAAGTCAAATGGGACTTAGGAAGCAACACTACGAACAAAGCTAGTGGAGGTGATGGAATTCCAGTAGAGTTATTTCAAATCCTGAAAGACGATACTGTGAAAGTGCTGCACTCAATATGCCAGCAAATTTGGAAAATTCAGCAGTTGCCATGGTACAAGGAAATGTGAGTTTTCATTTCAATGCCAAAGAAAGGCAATGCCAAAGAATGCTCAAACTACCACACAATTGCACTCATCTCACATGCTAGTAAAGTAATCCTCAAAATTCTCCAAGCCAGGCTTCAGAAATACATGAACCATGAACTTCCTGATGTTCAAGCTCGTTTTAGAAAAGGCAGAGGAACCAGAGATCAAATTGCCAACATCTGCTGAATCATCGAAAAAGCAAGAGAGTTCCAGAAGAACATCTACTTCTGCTTTATTGACTATGCCAAAGCCTTTGACTATGTGGATTACAATAAACTGTGCAAAATTCTGAAAGAGATGGGAATACCAGACCACCTGACCTGCCTCTTGAGAAGCCTATATGCAGGTCAGGAGGCAACAGTTAGGACTGGACATGGAACAACAGACTGTTTCCAAATAGGAAAAGGAGTATGTCAAGGCTGTATACTGTCACCCTGTTTATTTAACTTATACGCAGAATGCATCATGAGAAATGCTGGGCTGGAGGAAGCACAAGCTGGAATCAAGATTGCCGGGAGAAACATCAATAACCTCAGATGTGCAGATGACACCACCCCTTTGGTAGAAAGTGAAGAACTAAATAGCCTCTTGATAAAATGAAAGAGGAGAGTGAAAAGTTGGCTTAAAGCTCAACATTCTGAAAACTAAGATCATGGCATCTGGTCCCTTCACTTCATGGGAAATAGACAGGGAAACAGTGGAAACAGTGGCTGACTTTATTTTTTTTTGGTTCCAAAATCACTGCAAATCGTGATTGCAGCCATGATATTAAAAGATGCTTACTCCTTGGAAGGATAGTTATGACCAAGCTAGACAGCATATTAAAAAGCAGAGACATTACTTTGTCAACAAAGGTCCATCTATTCAAGGCTATGGTTTTTCCAGTGGTCATGTATGGATGTGAGAGTTGGACTATAAAGAAAGCTGAGCACAGAACAATTGATGCTTTTGAACTGTGGTGTTGGAGAAGATTCTTGAGAGTCCCTTGGACTGCAAGGAGATGCAACCAGTACATCCTAAAGGAGATCAGTCCTGAATATTCATTGGAAGGACTGAACTTTAGCTGAAACTTTAATACTTTGGCCATCTGATGTGAAGAGCTGACTCATTGGGAAAGACCCTGATGCTGGGAAAGATTGAGGACAGGAGGAGAAGGAGACGACAGAGGATGAGATGGTTGTATGGCATCACCGACTCAGTGGACAAGAGTGTGGGTGGACTCCAGGAGTTTGTGATGGACAGGGAGGCCTGGCGTGCTGCGGTTCATGGGGTCACAAAGTGTGGGAGAGGACTGAGCAACTGAACTGAAACTGAGGCTAGCTTGTTTGGAATTCTCATTTTCTTCCTATTTCGACTCCCATGTCACTTTACTTATTTTGTTTTTCCTGGTCCTTCTCTATTAAATACAATCTTCTTCTGCTTACAGCACTCCGTGTCCCCATTGCCTTGCTTCCCACCCATCCACCCCCCTCCTTTGGCCTGGAAATTATCCCTGTAGAAACTTTATATATTTACTCTGGGTGGTAAGCAGATTTTTCCCTAAGTGTAGAAGAAATATAGAATAAAAGTGAAAGCAAAGAGAGAGCATATGATAAATATGTAAATATCTAATGCAGCTCAGGCATTTACATTATAACCAACAGGAACCCTAAATAGCATACAATAAAGCAGTTATAGCAAGCCATTTTTTGTACAGTGAAAGTGAGAGTGTTAGTTGCTCAGTCGTGTTTGACTCTGTGACCCCATGGACTACGGCGTTCCAGGCTCCTCTGTCCATGATTTTTCCCGGACAAGAATACTGGAGTGGGTAGCCATTCCCTTCTCCAGGGAATCTTCTCGACCCAGGAATCAAACTCAGGTGTCTTGCATTGTAAGCAGATTCTTTATCATCTGAGCCACCAGGGTTCTGTACTGTTAGCTGGTGGTAAAGTGATAAATAAAATAAATGCCCTTTGTGCCTCACATGTTTACCTGTGGGTAAGATGTTTTCTGAAGCCTTAATTATCTTAACAACATCTTTATCTTGTTTTCACCCATAAAAGACTACTTGAATGATAATATGATTGATGGATAACAGTATATTCCCTCCTTTGTCTTTTGAAATGACCATATAGATTTTCATACTTTGTGGATAATTAGTCTATATATTTGTAATTCCTGTCCCTGTCCCCATTTCAGCCTCTCCTTTATCTCAGAATTTTTTTTTTTTACCTTAAGCATTCTTATTTTTTCCTCCTATTCCAATTCATCATTTTTTTTTTCAGTAATTTCTTTTAAAAATTCTTCATTAGAAATGCTTGGGTTGTGTTAGATCTCTACATATTTATCATATGCTCTCTCTTTGCTTTCGTTTTTAGTTTATATTCTGCATTTAGGGAGAATCCTGCTTACCACCTCTAATTTAATTTTCCATAGTAGTAATTCTCGTTATTAGCCTATCCAATTTTTGTATCTGTTCAGTTCAGTTCAGTTCAGTAGCTCAGTCATGTCCGACTCTTTGTGACCCCATGAATTGCAGCACGCCAGGCCTCCCTGTCCATCACAAACTCCCAGAGTTCACTCAAACTCATGTCCATTGAGTCAGTGATGCCATCCAGCTATTTCATCCTCTGTCGTCCCCTTTTCCTCCTGCCCCCAATCCCTCCCAGCATCAGAGTCTTTTCCAATGAGTCAACTCTTCTCAAGAGGTGGCCAAAGTACTGAAGTTTCAGCTTTAGCATCATTCCTTCCAAAAAACACCCAGGACTGATCTCCTTTAGGATGGACTGGTTGGATCTCCTTGCAGTCCAAGGGACTCTCAAGAGTCTCCAACACCACAGTTCGAAAGCGTCAATTCTTCTGCGCTCAGCTTTCTTTATTGTTCAACTCTCACACCCATACATGATTACTGGATAAACCATAGCTTTGACTAGACGGACCTTTGTTGGCAAAGTAATGTCTCTGCTTTTGAATATGCTAGTCCATTATTAAAGTTATTTCTATCTTTTGAACTACATGTTAAATTAAGGGCTGTTTTCTTTTCAGTATATACTTTTCCCTACCCCCTACCCAACGTATTATATAATAACTTCCAAATCAAACTTTGTGCCTGCAGAATATTTTCTTTCCTTTTTTTGGACTGTTTTTATAACATAAGATGTATAAAAATTTTAGTAAGCATTCATAACTGGTACTAGTAGTAGTGGTATTATCATTTTTTTTTTTAATTGATTGTTTAGGTTTTAAGAGAAACTTCTGTGACTCAGCTTTGTATGCATTCTCAGTTACTCATCCTTGTCCAACTCTTTGAAACCCTATGGTCTGTAGCCTGCAAGGCTCCTCTGTCTTTGGGATTTTCTAGGCAACATTACTGGAGGGGGGTTGTCATTTTTTCTTCCAGAGGATCTTCCTGATCCAGGGATTAAGCAGGCGTCTCCCAATTCTCCTGCATTGCAGGCAGATTCTTTACCACTAAGCCACTGGGGAAACCCATAATCATTTTTAAGAATTCTTCAAGTTCTAATGTGTTCTTTGATTATTAAATTTTTATAAGATTAATTTTCATCATTGTCTCATTTTACAATAACTGAATTATTCCAAGTCCTTCTGTAAATACATGCACAGTATGCCAAACACCAATTTCCAAAATTATTGCCCTCTGTTTCTCTGCACATAGCCTTTGCTCTAACCTTAGAGCCATTAACTGTTACCTAATATCATCCTGAAAGCTTACCTCCTGCTAGTTTGTATAGATTACTACTTGTACCTGAAATATACCACTCTTCTCTACCTCCCATCAACTTTTAAAATCCTCAGATATTTGTCTCAGATATTCATCCTGAAAAAAGCTTTTTCTGATTCTTCCACCTATGTATCTCTGTGCTTCTCTTGTGAGACTTCTTGCCATGTTTCTTATATTGTGGTTGTCTGTGAAATGGACTAGCCTTCCTACCACAAGTTCTTTTTTTTTTTTTTTTTATGGAGAAGGATACATTTTGCCTGCTTTGAGGCCTTCCCCATCTTCAAAAAAATTATAGAATTTTCAACACAATGGTTTTTTAATAAATATTTGTGAAATGTAAAAGAACACTTTTTTTGCCTTCAAATATTTCAGTGACTTCCCAAGACCAAATAAATAAAGATAAATCCCTATTATAATGTTAAATGCTCCCCCTCCTCATGACAGTAGTCAGAGCTCAACCATCATTTACTTACTTTTTTTCAAAACACAAGATGAATCCTGAAGCTTGCTATTTCTAAAACACTCTGAACTTTCCCATCTTTGTGTATTTGTTTACCTGCTTTTGCACTAGAGCATCTTACAATTTAAAAATGAGCCTTTATTTAGTGACAACATAAAATCCCCTTTTTTCATTTATAGTTTTATTATCTGACTCATTCTTGAATAATTCTTCCTTTTCAACTTCTTGCAGTTTTTTCATTCATAATATATATCACATTCTGATTTGTGTCACTGTCAATTCAGAGTCTATTATTTAATTTCCACTATATTAATTTAAAAGCTATAAAGTTTATTATATTTATAATATATATATATATTATATAAACTATATTAATTTATTACAAGTTATAAAACTGAGTTTATTTACTTATAACCCTCCCAGGGAACAATTTATTATTTTGTATTTACGAAAGTCACCAAATAAATATTTTGAAAATTATTTTGAATGTAGGATATATGAGTAAATTACAAAGAAATGCTATTCTAATAACAATCTTCTGAATATTGCCATTAATTGCAGTGTATTAGCTAATTACTTAGAATCTTAGATAGTTTGATAGATATAATATGAATTGCAAAATTTCATGTTGCTAATAAGCCCATATACTATTTTTCATTCTTTAAGATAGAAGCTTTCAAGTAATCTATAGATTGTTGCACATAGTATTTCTTTATAACTACAAATTTCTACAACAATATATATGGAAATCTCTAGTTCTTTTTCTAGCTATTCACAATACATTCTTCTATGTTCAATGTGTCTAATGCCACCAGTTTCCCATGGCATTGACATGGAACAGTAGTTAAGAACACACCTTTTATTAATTATCCACAGGGTGAAACTTTATAGGTTAAAACACTATTTCTATTACTAGCATACGCTACTTTTAGCCTATTTATCTTTTTATATCTAAACAATTAGAAGACAAAACCTTTACTTTGTCATAAAAGAACAAAAGTTCTAAATGTAGTCTTCAAAAAGATATGCCCCCTTAGTCCAGTCATCATAAACAACCATAAAATCTTATGGAGGGTGGAGAGTATATATATATACATATATAGTAGCATATGGCTGTGGCTAAGATATAATAAAGTTATAATTTCCAATGATTTAATTTGTATGTTTTAATGTTGCTGATTAACTATAGAAACTGCTATTAAAAGTACACTGGTGTTGTGCAGTTTATATTTTTGTCATTGCTATTGATCCCCAAAGTAAACCCTTCCCTCTATTCATCTTTGCATTTTCAGAACATGAGTAATATATGGTTTATAGAGCTGGAGACACTTTTATGGAGAGTTTTATAATATATGTGAAAGTCTTCACGTATGCTGTAGGTCATCCAGAGGAATTCTATAAACAAACCTACATCATAAAGATACCAACAACTGCTAAGTCAAAGGAAGAAAGAATTCAGAGCAGACCCATTCTATTTTTACATCAACTCTTTCTACTTTTGAATGTAATTATTTCCACAAACAGAGAAACCTCAAGACCACTGAAAAAGGGGTAACTGACTTCAGAAAATAATAGTATACTACAATGAATTATTCTCCAATGCATATTTTAGAGATTACTGTTTAGAATTTAAAAGGGCGTTTTTATAAAGAGAAAACTCAGGTTTGATATGTTTGCCAAAGTCATGAACACTGCAAACAGGATAATCTACCCCTGAGTCATATCGGACATAGGACTCTGAACTATTGATGCCCTTCTAAAACAAACACACAAACAAAAAAATTGGGGCTTCAAAAATGAATTATGTTCTTTGGAATACAAAATGTAGTTTAACAACCAAAATAGTGTAAACTAGGACTGCATATGGTGACTTCAGCCATGAAATTAAAAGACGCTTACTCCTTGGAAGGAAAGTTATGACCAACCTAGATAGCATATTGAAAAGCAGAGACATTACTTTGCCAACAAAGGTCCGTCTAGTCAAGGCTATGGTTTTTCCAGTAGTCATGTATGGATGTGAGAGTTGGGCTGTGAAGAAAGCTGAGCGCCGAAGAATTGATGCTTTTGATCTGTGGTGTTGGAGAAGACTCTTGAGAGTCCCTTGGACTGCAAGGAGATCCAACCAGTCCATCCTAAAGGAGATCAGCCCTGGGTGTTCTTTGGAAGGAATGATGTTAAAGCTGAAACTCCAATACTTTGGCCACCTCATGCGAAGAGTTGACTCATTGGAAAAGACTCTGATGCTGGAAGTGATTCGGGGCAGGAGGAGAAGGGGACGACAGGATGAGATGGCTGGATGGCATCACCGACTCGATGGACATGAGTCTGAGTGAACTCTGGGAGTTTGTGATGGACAGGGAGGCCTGGCATGCTGCGATTCATGGGGTCTCTGAGTCGGACATGACTGAGCAACTAAACTGAACTGAACTGACTGAGAAAAGGTCTACAAAAAGAAATATGATGCAGTATAAATTACTTTAATCTTTTAAGTATGTCAGTATATTTGAAACCAATTTTAATTCCATTGTTCTTACTTTGGAACAATTTCTGAAAAGGTAAAATGATGGCCAAAAGTTAACTAACTGAATTTAATGTAACTTATAGTCAAATATTTTCAGAAGTGAAGCTATAAAAATAATTTTAATATTTTCTAACAAAATATCCTTATTATTTAATAAAGTTTTATTTGATATACTTAACATGGAGAGAGGCTTCCAACTGTTAGTATATTTGGTCTATTAAGTCTTAAAAAGGTCTTGACTGTTGGTTTTTTAAATGTAAGAATATATTTGAATTTGAGTGTCATTTCCACAAAATGTGAAAATCTTATCATATGTTATCACCCACCAGAAAGCATACAAGAGCCACAAAACAACCAGGTAGACCGAATGACTCTGCTAGTTGATGTCAGCAATCTGTCAATGACTACTGCAGGCTGGCATGTGGTGTTACAGAGCAAGGGGCCCAATGTTCTGATGCATGTGGAAGCCCATACTATGGCACAGGCTTTTGAGAAAAGAAAGAGTTTTACTGCAAGGTCAACAGGCAAGAAGACCAGAGGCAGGGCTCAAATTTGTCTCCAAGACCTGCGAACTATTCAGGTTTTTCCAAGTGAGTGAGGATGGACTGGTATGCTGAAGGTTTCCTTTGGAGGGCTTTGGAACTCAACCATTTATGGTAAAGGTAGTAAAGGGACTTTGACACAGTATCTTCTGATACAACCAATCTTTTGCTTCTGAAAGGGATCTGACAGTCAAGTTCTGATCATATTTAGGCCCTTTAGTTCCACGGGAGAGGTGAAACTTTGGTTGCAGGTATTCAGTCAAAATTGTCTCCTCTGCATATGTGATTGCTGCATGATTTATGTATTTGTTCAGTTTTCTTTAACAAAAAACTCAGCATTCAGTTTAGAAATAAGATAGGGTCAGTTTGAGTCAGTTCTGCAGTTACAGTAGCTTCATGAATACAGGCATGTTGTGGAGTAGAAGTGGATGATATGCATGGCCCTAACAGCTTAGTCACCAAGTCTGGTCTAACCAATACAAAGTCACACTTGTCAGCAACAGAGGCTAATGAATGGTAAACCCTGAATTCAGCTCCTCAGATAAAGATGTCATTTGCTAAAGTTGATTATACTGGTCCTTTCTGTACTGCAGGGAAGACAAATTCATTTTGACTAAAATAAATACATATTTCTAGACATGGATTTGACATTCCTTCTCACAGTTCTGAGAGTACCGCAATTTGGAGATTTATAGAGCATTTGATTTACTGACAAGGGATCTTATGTAACACAAATACAGATCAGTGAAACTATTTTTTAAAAGGAACTGTGGTGTTGCATACATGATTATGGGATTTACTTCTTTTGCATCCCATATGATAGAAAAAATCTGCCATTCTGATAAAGCAGTGTAAGGCTTTTGAAGACATGGATGTGGCACCAGCTTGGAGATGATTCCTTGAGAGGATTAGCTGTCAAGCTCACTGGCAACTCTATAGCACTGTATCCTAATAGGTGTAACACAAGGTCTGGTAACCCCTTGTGATGCATTAGGATTTTTTGCTTCCTGTCTTTGCATTCTGGCTTGAGAAGATTTAAAATTCTTCTTTCCCAGAGGGGGATATCTTCCATCAGTGGATAGAGCAAGAATTAAACTTTATGCTATGGCTGCCTCCCAATTATGTGGACTCTTTGTGCCAAGGGACCAGCAGAAAGGAAAGAAGATGTTATCCTAGAAGATTATTGACTCCGATTATCAGAAAGAAATATAGCAGCTGTTATACAGCAGGGAGGCAGGAAGACACTTGGCATGGGGTAATGGTGTAGTGGTGTGGTTCTCCGACTTGCTCATCAAAGATTGTTTTATGTGTCTCTTCTTCACCTCTCATTCAGTTATGCAATATTTGTAGCTTTATACTAGCCATGGTTGGAGAATTTTACTACAGAAATCAGAAAGTGCTTTAAAGTAGGGTTTTTATTCTCACTTTCTCTCTCTCTCTCTCCACCCCCCCCCCGCACCCCCCACCCCGCCCGCCAGAGAGCTAGATGTTAAACACAGGCAGATTCAGTAGCTCAGGTAGTAAAGAATCTGCCTACAGTGTGGGAGATCCAGGTTTGATCCCTGGGTTGGAAGATCTCCTGAAAAAGGAAATGGCAACCCACTCCAGTATTCTTGCCTAGAGAATTCCATGGACAGAGAAACCTGGCAGCTCGCAGACAGTGGGATCACAAAGAGTTGTACATGACTGAGCGACTAACACACACAGATGTTAAACGTTTGCTTTTGTCAGCACATCATTTCATCCAGGTGAGCTTCTGGGTCATCTCTTCATACTTCCTTGACTAATGTTATTTTCATTGTTTTAATTTAAATCACTTAGTGCAACAGTCACAGAATGAGAAGGTGTTGGTGATGGGAAGATTACACAGCACAGGGATGAAAGTCTGGGTCAATTCACCAGGTGAGCCACTTAGATGAACAGAGGTGAGAGCTTAGGATCAGGGGAATTTAGACTTGATATAAGAGGAGGAAAATGGTGAGGATCTCGAAACCAGCTCTAGTAGTGAGGGCTGCAGTTTTCCCCATCAAGTTTATATTTTTAAGTTTCTCCAGAAAAAGAGACTAACCAAAATGCCTGGAGATGCCTTCCCAGATGTACTGAACTTACTCTACAAGTGAATTCAACTGATTCAAAATGCAAATAATGCTATATTTTACTCAGATTCCCCTTGAGGACTGAGGCCGCTGGAATTGTTGGCTACTGAGGGCACAAAGTGACTCCCTCCATGGAAATTATCCTCCATCTAAAACACATCTTTCCAGGATCTTTCCACATTTAGGGACTGTCATCTGATTCTAATAAAGTTTTATTGAAATGTACAATGAAACCATTATTTCTTTGCCTTAAACAAAACTTTTTTTCCCCATAGAGGCTTGACAATGTCTACAAGAAAAGAGTAAGAGACTACAAAACTCATAAATGAGATTGTGAAGCTAATGAATGTGTATGTGTATGCATGCATGCATGTCCAAACTATTTAAAACAAATGGTTATATTTATTTTAAAAAATCAGTTTTATATTTTACTTTCCTTTTAATATACCTGGTAGTGATATTGTAAGAGAGATAGTATCTTTTAATTTTTCATTAATCTTTAATTACTGAAGACTACCAAGAACTACAAAATCTAACAATCAGTGCAAATGTCATATTAATTTAGTCATTGTGCCATACTTGGTTTCTTCCTTGAAAGTATTAACTGAAATCTGAAGCCCAGCAGTAAACAAATCATAAAGAAATAATCACTACCTTCACATCTGTAGTTATCCACATCTATACAGAATAGAGATGCCTATGTCACCAGGGAATCCTTTGTGAGCAGGAAACAGACTAGTTGGCAGTATTAGTTCTTTCATTGCAATTGCTATGAAGACATTGTAATTGAGAAGTTAATTTGACTGGGCATATGTAGCAAGTTTAGTGATGGGATAAACTTTTATCTCCTAGATAACTCAGAACCAATGTCTATATACCATCCCTGCTGAATTCTCTACCTCAGTTCTAAATCTCTTGCCAAAACTTACTCTAAAAGGAACTACCCCATATCTATCATAACAATAATTATATAAAAGCATTGTACCATCTAATCCCATAAACACATTATGAAATGAATTTTATTTGTATATAACATCTCCCATTTGTATTCCCAGTCTGCTCATATCTTCATCCTAAAACATTTTTCAGTTCTATTGTTATATGGCTTACTCAGAATATTTATTAATATTTGGAGGATGATGATAATGAAACTGGATCTTTTTTAAACATTTTAAACCAAGCAGCAAACATGTAGCAAAGATGAAAGGCAAAATCTTTGGCTCCCTAAGATTACTGTTCACTTGTCACAGGGAAAAATTACAAAATTCCTAGCATTACCCCTGTTTATATTAGTTTGAATACAACTTTTCCTAATAGCATAAATTATCTTACTATATGGCCATACAGTGTTGATTGTAGAGAACCCTGGACTGAAGAGACATTATTAGTTTCCTTAGGACTTCCCTGATGGCTCAGAAGGTAAAGAATCTGCTTGCAATGTGGGAGACCCAGGTTTGATCCTGGGTTGGGAAGATCTCTTGGAGAAGGGAATGGCTACCCACTCCAGTATTTTTATCTGGAGAATTCCATGGACAGAGGACCCTAATGTACTTCAGTCCATGGGGTTATAAAGAGTCGGACATGACTGAGAAACTAACATTTTTACTTTCACACTTTTGTGTAGTTTATAGCATGTTTACTTTGTCTTATATTTCTTAAATATATTTCAATTCATATCATTTAATCAAAGGAGAGAGCAATAATTTTAACATTCAGAGTAAGTAGCGCTTATTAGAAGTTAAGTAAATTTCCCCATTGCAAAATCAAATTTGAATCAGATTCTACTAATACTTGACCATCTTTGAGATTTTCTTCACCATCGTACTTATGAAGAACAAGAAATTATATATTGCTGTAACATAATATACCATACGACAAACATAATGGGAGTGAGGTGGACGTTTGTATTTGGTTTGTAGCACTCACCATATATGTACAGTTGATTTTAACAAATCAGAATGAAGTACCATTGTGAATCAGTATCCCTGTTGAAAATGTAAATTGATTTTTAAAAAACGGAATACATGTTACTGATAGGGGTGGAGATACAAATTATTTCAAATCTAGACATGTATTAAAATACATGCAAAATAATAAGTTCATAGCGATACAGGCATAACTCAAGAAACAAGAAAAAAGTCAAACAAATAACCTAACTCTACACCTAAAGCAACTAGAAAAGGAAGAAATGAAGAACCCCAGGGTTAGTAGAAGGAAAGAAATCTTAAATATTAGGGCAGAAATAAATGCAAAAGAAACAAAAGAGACCATAGCAAAAATCAACAAAGCCAAAAGCTGGTTCTTTGGAAGAATAAATAAAATTGACAGACCATCAGCCAGACTCATCAAGAAACAAAGGGAGAAAAACCAAATCAATAAAATTAGAAATGAAAATGGAGAGATCACAACAGACAACACAGAAATACAAAGGATCATAAGAGACTACTATCAGCAAGTATATGCCAATAAAATGGACAATGTGGAAGAAATGGACAAATTCTTAGAAAAGTACAACTTTACAAAACTGGACCAGGAAGAAATAGAAAATCTTAACAGACCCATCACAAGCACGGAAATTGAAACTGTAATCAAAAATCTTCCAGCAAACAAAAGGCCAGCTCCAGAAGGCTTCACAGCTGAATTCTACCAAAAATTTAGAGAAGAGCTAACACCTATCCTACTCAAACTCTTCCAGAAAATTGCAGAGGAAGGTAAACTTCCAAATTCATTCTATGAGGCCACCATCACCCTAATACCAAAACCTGACAAAGATCCCACAAAAAAAGAAAACTACAGGCCAATATCACTGATGAACATAGATGCAAAAATCTTTAATAAAATTCTAGTAATCAGAATCCAACAACACATTAAAAAGATCATACACCATGACCAAGTGGGCTTTATCCCAGGGATGCAAGGATTCTTCAATATCCACAAATCAATCAATGTAATACACTACATTAACAAATTGAAAAATAAAAACCACATGATTATCTCAATAGATGCAGAGAAAGCCTTTGACAAAATTCAACATCCATTTATGATAAAAACTCTCCAGAAAGCAGGAATAGAAGGAACATACCTCAACATAATCAAAGCTATATATGACAAACCCACAGCAAACATTATCCTCAATGGTGAAAAATTGAAAGCATTTCCTCTAAAGTCAGGAACAAGACAAGGGTGCCCACTTTCACCATCACTATTCAACATAGTTTTGGAAGTTTTGGCCACAGCAATCAGAGCAGAAAAAGAAGTAAAAGGAAACCAAATTGGAAAATAAGAAGTAAAACTCTGTTTGCAGATGACATGATCCTCTACATAGAAAACCCTAAAGACTGCACCAGAAAATTACTAGAACGAATCAATGAATATAGTAAAGTTGCAGGATATAAAACCAACACCCAGAAATCCCTTGCATTCCTATACACTAATAATGAGAAAATAGAAAGAGAAATTAAGGAAACAATTTCATTCACCATTGCAACAAAAAGAATAAAATACTTAGGAATATATCTACCTAAAGAAACAAAAGACCTATATATAGAAAACTATAAAACACTGGTGAAAGAAATCAAAGCAGACACTAATAGATGGAGAAATGTACCATGTTCATGGATTGGAAGAATCAATATAGTGAAAATGAGTCTACTACCCAAAGCAATTTATAGATTCAATGCAATCCCTATCAAGCTACCAATGGTATTCTTCACAGAGCTAGAACAAATAATTTCCCAATTTGTATGGAAATACAAAAAAAACCCTTGAATAGCCAAAGCAATCTTGAGAAAGAAGAATGGAACTGGAGGAATCAACCTACCTGACTTCAGGCTCTACTACAAAGCCACCGTCATCAAGACAGTATGGTACTGGCACAAAGACAGAAATATCAATCAATGGAACAAAATAGAAAGACCAGAGATAAATCCACGAACCTATGGACACCTTATCTTTGACAAAGGAGGCAAGAATATACAATGGATTAAAGACAATCTCTTTAACAAGTGGTGCTGGGAAAACTTGTCAACCACTCATAAAAGAATGAAACTAGAACACTTTCTAACACCATACACAAAAATAAACTCAAAATGGATTAAAGATCTAAATGTAAGACTAGAAACTATAAAACTCCTAGAGGAGAACATAGGCAAAACACTCTCTGACATACATCACAGAGGGATCCTCTATGACCCACCTCCCAGAATATTGGAAATAAAAGCAAAAATAAACAAATGGGACCTAATTAAACTTAAAAGCTTCTGCACAACAAAAGAAACTATAAGCAAGGTGAAAAGACAGCCTTCAGAATGGGAGAACAGAATAGCAAATGAAGCAACTGACAAACAACTAATCTCGAGAATATACAAGCAACTCCTACAGCTCAACTCCAGAAAAATAAATGACCCAATCAAAAAATGGGCCAAAGAACTAAATAGACATTTCTCCAAAGAAGACATACAGATAGCTAACAAACATGAAAAGATGCTCCACATCACTCATTATCAGAGAAAAGCAAATGAAAACCACTATGAGGTACCATTTCACGCCAGTCAGAATGGCTGCGATCCAAAAGTCTACAAGCAATAAATGCTGGAGAGGATGTGGAGAAAAGGGAACCCTCTTACACTGTTGGTGGGAATGCAAACTAGTACAGCCACTATGGAGAACAGTGTGGAGATTCCTTAAAAAACTGGAAATAGAACTGCCTTATGACCCAGCAATCTCACTGCTGGGCATACATGCTGAGGAAACCAGAAGGGAAAGAGACACGTGTACCCCAGTGTTCATCGCAGCACTGTTTATAATAGCCATGACATGGAAGCAACCTAGATGTCCATCAGCAGATGAATGGATAAGAAAGCAGTGGTACATATACACAATGGAGTATTACTCAGCCATTAAAAAGAATACATTTTAATCAGTTCTAATGAGGTGGATGAAATTGAAGCCTATTATACAGAGTGAAGTAAGCCAGAAAGAAAAACACCAATACAGTATACTAACACATATATATGGAATTTAGAAAGATGGTAACAGTAACCCTGCATACGAGACAGCAAAAGAGACACTAATGTATAGAACAGTCTTTTGGACTCTGTGGGAGAGGGAGAGGGTGGGATGATTTGGGAGAATGGCATTGAAATATGTATAATATCATATATGAAACGAGTTGCCTTTCCAGGTTCAAGGCATGATACTGGAAGCTTGGGGCTGGTGCAATGGGACGACCCAGAGTGATGGTATGGGGAGGGAGGAGGGAGGAGGGTTCAGAATGGGGAACATGTATATACCTGTGGTGGATTCATGTTGATATATGGCAAAACCAATACAATATTGTAAAGTTAAAAAAAAAAAAAGACATAATGGAAAAAGGAAAGAAAATGTTAAACTTATCTGACAAGGCAAAAAAAAAAAAAAAAACTTTTTATTTTACAGATTTCAGTAAAATAAAATATAATATATTTTATAATGTAGTTATTCATAAAGTAGGCATATCAAAGGAGAATTGATGCCAGACTATTCTCCACAGTAACCTGAGATAATTCACTAGGGACATTGTTCACCTAAAGTTCGATAAATGAGGAGTCTCTCAGGTAAACAAGGAGAGAGAGAGAATATCAGACCTAGAAAATGTGAGGAAAGATGGCATTATAAGAAGGAATTCAGTTTGTTTAACATAATAATAATAAAAAAAAAAAAACCTTGTAGTAGAATACATGTGAAGAGTACAGTGATACAAAATGAGGATGAACCATTTCCCTAAGGTAACCTGTGATTTCTACTAAAAAATCCACAACAGACTGGCTGAATCTTTTAACCCAAATGAACTGCAACTTGAAGATATTTTAGGCTAGTTGTTCGCAATTACTGGAGGTGAAGAGTCTTCCCTGATCTCCCTTACACATTCAAAAATTCAGGCTTTGTTTTCAGTGGATTAGGATCTAGTAATTGACAAACACTAGGATGCTAGAGCTGCTCTAATTATAGTGCAGATGGACTCCTACCTTGATATATAACATACGACATAGTGAATGAACTGAACTGGAACCTACTACACCTTTGATGGGAACGGGTTGGGTGATGGTGTTGGTGTTAACCACTGCAAAAGGAACCCAGGTTTGCTGATTTCCAGCCAGGAATCACCCAGGACCTGAGTTGCCACTGAACTACCTATGCACTCTTCTTCCTGAGCAATACTTATTTTCCTAGGCCTTAAATGACGCCTCAAACATATTCTTGGCCCCTGAGCCCTTTCTGTTTTCTTAAGATAAATCCCTTCACTATAAATAAGTGAAATGGCATACTCTTAGAAATAAAAAAAAAAAAAATTCATTTGGCAGAGTCTACACACTTGTATTTGAAGATAAGGTTTTCAAACCTCAACAACCTGACAGCATCTGCCTAGTCTGCGGTGATAACAGAAAGGCTTTTCTTGGATGATCCATCTCATTTCATCCTTGCACAGGCTTAGACATACAGAAGCCCATGTTCCCACTAGGTTATAATCACTTAGGAGATGCACATGCATAGACATTTTACCTTTCTGAAGCTCTGTCTCTCTGCTAATAATACCATCACAATAATACTTTTTTTTCCCCTTGCGAATTATAAAGATTACTGTGTTTAAAAATTGTTTCAAAATCACCAGGATATTTCCCTCCTTCTTAATCACTGCCTCACTGTTACTTTAGGTCAGGCAAATAACCTCCAGATCTGTGAGGAAGTAGAGCGTAGAGTCCTAGGGGGATAATTTAATAGAGGAAAGAGCAATTGTGAAGAGGTAGTGCAAAGACAGATTTCATATGCATGGAAAAGAACCATAGAGAAGGTATACTGTGAGCCTACAATTAAAGGCATACATTTCTTAACTATGAAAGATATCTGAAAGAGGTTCTTGTTGTCCTAATCACAGCTTCTGGATAAGAAGTGGAAGATGTGTCCTAGGAGGCCTCAAGGGGATCCCGCCAGCATTTTTGGTGGTTAGTGTCTCTAAACTTAGCATGTGTTGCTCCCACTCTAGCTAATCTGACCTCACTTCTTCACAAAACATTGAAGGTAACATTCCCTACTGGAAGCCTGTCTTGGTATTCCCAAACTGTGCTCTGTGCCACTCTTTTTCAGTTCTGTCTCTTAAGCATTATTCCATCATATTTCTAACCATGTTATATTGAAACCATCAATACATTTGTAAGTGATTTTCACAGAAAGAATAATTGTGGGAATAGTGTGTATTTTTCTTCGGCCTCTCGAAGCCCAGGAAACTGCCTGACTGCCTAGTTCATTGTAGGCTCTTTATGAAGTAAATGGAATTGAAATTAACTCCTCTATATTGTACTTATATTTAAATTTGTCTTTAAGTCTCCCAATGTCAAGATCTTATTGTTGTAATTTAATCTTCAGCTGAATTAATACAAGTTGAATTTCTCCAATTCTTTTATTCATTTTTCTGGAGTTTATTTCCTTGCTAAAATATTGAAAAGCAGAGACATTACTTTGCCAACAAAGGTCCGTCTAGTCAAGGCTATGGATTTTCTAGTGGTCATGTATGGATGTGAGAGTTGTACTGTGAAGAAAGCTGAGTGCTGAAGAATTGATGCTTTTGAACTGTGGTGTTGGAGAAGACTCTTGAGCGTCCCTTGGAATGCAAGGAGATCCAACCAGTCCATTCTGAAGGAGATCAGCCCTGGGATTTCTTTGGAAGGACTGATGCTGAGGCTGAAACTCCAATACTTTGGCCATCTCATGTGAAGTGTTGACTCTTTGGAAAAGACCCTGATCCTGGGAGGGACTGGGGGCAGGAGGAAAAGGGGACGATGGAGGATGAGATGGCTGGATGGCATCACCAACTCGATGGACATGAGATTGAGTACACTCCGGGAGTTGGTGATGGACAGGGAGGCCTGGTGTGCTGCAATTCATGGGGTTGCAAAGAGTCAGACATGACTGAGCGACTGAACTGAACTGAACTGAAAGGAAATCAACCCTGAATATTCATTGGAAGGACAGGTGCTGAAGCTGAAGCTCCAATACTCAAGCCACCTGATGTGAAAAGCCGACTCACTAGAAAAGACATTGATGTAGGTAAAGATTGAGGGCAGGAGAAGGGAGTGACAGAGGATGAGGTGGTTAGATGGCATCACCAACACAACTGACATTAGTTGTGGAGTTGTTCAAACTTGAGCAAAGTCCAGGAGATAATTAAGAACAGGGAATCCTGGCATACTGCAGTTCATGGAATCACAAAGTTGGGCAAGAGAGTGACTGAACAACACCACCAACCAATCCCCCTATTATCTGAAAATAATCACTGTAAAGGTTAAACAGCTACCTTTTTACTTTATAAGCCATCTTTTAATATACTGCTGCTAAGCTTCATATTAATTTTAAACTTGAAAGCTTTCAGCTCACAAACTCTTCTTACATTCACAGAAACTCTTACAAAATATCATTTATTGATTTGGAGGTTTTAATCTGACTATTTCTGGATTTTTACTTCCTTAATTGAAATATTCTTTCTTTTGCCCAAATCATTGCCTCTTTGCAGCCTTAACTCAAATCCTATATACAAGGGATTCTTCTTTAAGAAGGGCTTCCCAGATGCCTCAGTGGTAAAGAATCTGCTGCCAGTGCAAGAGACACAGGAGATTTGATCGAATCCCTGGGTCAGAAAGATCCACTAGAGAAGGAAATGTTTTTATTTCTATTTTTTTATCAGTTCTTGAGGGAGAGACTATGGTTGCCATATCAGACTCTGATTATGAATGATGGAGCCCTTGCCTTGTTAAGTAATAACTTTGTAGAAAGGGGACTGTCCTTCTATACACTAGAATCTAAAATGCTTTCTTCACTTTCCATCTTATTCTCTCTTTCATAATTCAATCAAATGTATTTTTATGATTACATATTTTGCTTCCCCTGTTTATTTACATATATACATACTACATAAAAACAATATCCCTCAATTTTAATTGGAATTTTTCAAAATTATATAATTTATTATTTTTTAATTTAAATTTATTTATTTTAATTAGAGGCTAATTACTTTACAATATTGTACTGGTTTTGCCATACATCAACATGAATCCGCCACAGGTGTTCCTAGTTCTGAACCCCCCTCCCACTTCCCTTCCCGTATCATCCCTCTGGGTCATCCCAATGCACCAGCCCCAAGCTTCCTGTATCCTGCATCGAACCTGGACTGGTGATTTGTTTCTTATATGATATTATACATGTTTCAATGCCATTCTCCCAAATCATCCCCTCCTCCCTCCCCCCCAGAGTCCAAAAGACTGTTCTATACATCTGTGTCTCTTTTACTGTCTTGCATACAGTGTTATGAGTCATTTAAATTTCTGATATCTTCTAGATATGATATATTGCTATTGTTATGTTATTATTACTTGTTAGTTACTAGTTACAAGTTTTTGCTAATCTTTAACTTCTCTTGGGAACATGAAAAATGTTATTTGATTATTCCTAAGACTAAAATATTTTGATAAGGTAATTTTCTCTTTCAAAAAAATGTAGTTTCTAATGTTTTATAATATACTATAGAAGATGTTATGGAAAGACTCAGACAAACATTTTGGACAACCAATATAAATTCCAAATTCAAATAAGAAGGGCTCAAGCCAATAAAAAATAATTAAAACTAAATATATGGATATATGTATGTATGTATATGAAAGTTGCTCAGTGGTGTCCAACTTTGTGACTCCATGGACTGTAGTCTGCTAGGCTCCTCTGTGCATGGAATTCTCCAGGCAGAATACTGGAGTGTGAAACCTTTATAATCTCCAGGGGATCTTCCCAACCAGGGAGCAAACCCAGGTCTCCCGCGTTGCAGGCAGATTCTTTACTGTCTGAACCACAAGAGAAGCCCAATATGTATGTATAAAATATTTTTCTTATAACAGTATAATAAATAATTTTAAGATTTGGAGAAAATTTCTTTCAAAATTGGGTACTCCTTAAATTACAGTTTTCTTTTTTTAAATACAGTTTTAATCTAATACTGTAGGGGGAGTGTGTAATTTCCTCAGTTCTGTTCCATCACAACAAAAATTTGAAGTGATGGACCAACGTTAAAGCCCTTGGACAGACCGTGAAACAGCTCTCAGACAGATCAGTGTTACAGCTCCGTGTTACAGCTCAGTTTTATTTAGAAAATAAGGGAAAATACACACTCGAGGCATGATGGCATGCTGACCCAAAAGACATGAAGAGAGAGAGACCCCAGCCCTTAAGCTTCTCTTTTTATATGTTTTTTTTCTCCTCCTGCTGGGCCTGCCCTATGTAAATTTGGCTAGCCAGGAGTGCTGTTTGTTTTACCTGAGGTCCTCACTCCAGTCTTCAGACCTTCCTTTGTTCTATTTTCATGGGCTTTTCCCTTCCTTGTCTTTTAGCCACCGCCATTCTGGACTCCTTTTTCCTATTCTAACTACCTAACAATGTTATCAAATTTATACTGTACATCTTGAGAAGAATCCTTACTTAGTAGAGTCCCTTGGGGAATTTGTTGTACTGCTTAGATAAGAACTATTTAAGATTAACATTTCAATTCTTTGACAGCAAATGGGAGCATCAAAAATGCTTTAAGAGCTCTAAAACCACTTACCATCTTAAATAGTTTGAAATAGCCTTTACTTTATGTATACTATTAATTTGATTAACAAATGATTTCCTTATAGAGCTCATAGAGATATATGGCAGCCTGAAACAAGGCTGCAAAATCTAAATTATACCAATGCAATGTGATGAATGTTCAAACTACCACAAAAAGCACTCATCTCACACACTAGCAAAGTAATGCTCAAAATTCTCCAAGATATGTTCCAACAGTATGTGAGCTGAGAACTTAAAGATGTTTAAGCTAGATTTAGAAAAGGCAGAGGAAGTAGAGATCAAATTTCCAACATCACTGGATCATCGAAAAAGCAAGAGAGTTCCAGAAAGTCATCTACTTCTGGTTCATTGACTGTGCCAAAGCCTTTGACTGTGTGAATCACAATAAACTGCAGAAAATTCTGAAAGAGATGGGAATACCAGACCACCTTACTCGCCTCCTGAGAAATCTGTATGCAGGTTAGAACCAGACATGGAACAGCAGAATGGTTCCAAATTGGGAAAGGAGTACATTAAGGTTGTATATTGTCACCTTGCTTATTTAACTTATATGCAGAGTACATCATGTGAAATACTGGACTGGATGAACACAAGCTGGAATCAAGATTGCAGGGAGAAATATCGATAACCTTAGATATACAGATGAAACCACCCTTATGGCAGAAAGCAAAGAGGAACTAAACAGCCTCTTGATGAAAGTGAAAGAGGAGAGGGGAAAAGCTGGCTTAAAACTCAACATTCAAAAAACGAAGATCATGGCATCCAGTCTCATCACCTCATGGATAATAGATGGAAGAACAATGGAAACAGTGACAGACTTTATTTTCTTGGGCTCCAAAATCACTGCAGATGGTGACTACAGTCATGAAATTAAAAGACACTTGCTCCTTGGAAGAAAAGCTATGATAAAGCTACTCAGTTATTAAAAAGCAGAGACATTACTTGGTCTACAAAGTTCCATTTAGTCAAAGCTATGGTTTTTCCAGTAGTAATGTATGGATGTGAGAGCTGGACCGTAAAGAAAGCTGAAAGTGAAAGTCACTTGGTAGTGTCTGACTCTTTGCAATCCAATGAACTATACAGTCTATGGAATTTTCCAGGCCAGAATACTGGAGTGGGTAGCCATTCCCTTCTCCAGGGGATCTTCCCAACCCAGGAATCAAACCCAGGTATCTGACATTGCAGGTGGATTCTTTACCATCTGAGCCAGCAAGGAAGCTGAAGGAAAGCTGAGTGCCAAAGAACCGATGCTTTTAAATTGTGGTGTTGGAGAAGACTCTTCAGAGTCCCTTTGACTTCAAGATCAAACCAGTCAATCCTAAAGGAAATCAACTCTGAATATTCTTTGGAAGGACTGATGATGAAGCTGAAGCTCCAGTATTTTGGCCACCTGATGAGAAGAACAGACTGAAGACCCTAATGCTGGGAAAGATTGAATAAAGGATGAGAAGGGGATGACAGAGGATGAGATGGTTGGATGGCATCATGGACTAGATTGACATGAGTTTTAATAAGCTCCAGGAGTTGGTGATAAACAGGGAAGCCTGGCATGCTGTGGTCCATGGGGTCGCAAAGAGCCTCACACGACTGAGCAACTGAACTAAACTGAACATCATCATTTGTTTCACCTTATTCATCTTTCAGATTATCTGGGATTACCATATTCACATACATTTTTTAGAGAGTATCTAAATTTCTTTTCTCTGTTATCATGACTGCGCTGTAGAATACTATAGGCACACTTGACCTCTATTAAATTTATACTCACCAGCTTTATTCTGGTCCAGATCCTTGAATATCTTCCTAATGAACTCCCCAATAACCTCCCCCCGGAAGAGTTTCTATTTCACTGAGTTCCAATTACTATAGTTTTCCACCCCACTACAGCCCATGACAGCAGAGAACTTCTCTCATTTCTGAGAAGTGCTATATCATATAACACGCATTTGCCCTCTTTCTACCTCCATCAGCTCTTTATTTATACCTGTAGTCTAGTCTCCATTAGATTCTTACATAAAAATCTTTATTAATACTTATCCTCTAAAGTTAACCACTCACTAAAATGAATCCCTATGCTATTGACATCATCTCTTCCTTAAAGACCTTGATCTTGTATTTATGCCTCCCTTTCCAGCATCATTAATCTTAATATCCTTCCAGTCAAGCTCCTCTACTGTCTTATATATTACAGCCCATGCTATGTTTTAAACATTGTTTTCATCATGTCCCTCCTTTTTCAAACCCTCCAAACACTGTTTTTTTCAATAGACTTCACTTTTTAAAGACTTTATTTTCATTCCTTCCTATTAATTCAACTGTGCATTCATCATCTCTCCAAAACATAGTATTCTCCACTGTATTCAAGCTGCTGTTTACAGTGATTAAAGCCCACTGTATTCATACTAATTAACATATAATGGGAATTCAGTACATGGTTGGAAAGTAGATATAGTCAAGTTTGTTCCTGCACCATAAATTCAGATTAGTTCTCACATCTGAATTGGCATTTTATTATCCCTTAGGCTATCAGATTCTTAACTGTTTTTGAGCCAAACTTTAAATCTCCTTCCATTGTGAAGCATTCTTTTAATATTCGTTTTAATTCATATACTTTTAACTGAATATTTTAGTGAGCATTGGATATGTCAAACAATTTTATATTTGTTAAGGTTTGGTTACAGGTAACAAAAACTCACCAACTATTTTAAGCAGAAAAAAAAAATATGAAAGGAACATATGTGGTTATAAATTGTTAGAAGTTTAGAGCAGCAGACTTTCTATTGATTGGGCATCCAGGAATGATGTATCAGAAAATATCACTAAATTGAAAGGTTAAGGAGTCTGCCACAATCAAGGAGAACCACTGCTGGTAGAAGAATCACTTGATGATAGAGGAACTCTTTACCTGCAATGTAAGTATGAATATGATTCTATCACAGTTATTGGGTCTCCATATAGAATGTGCCTGTTAGGTCCAAACAAAATTGAAGCTAGCATCACAACATTCAGGCATAGATGTTGACCTTGACTAATATTACCAAAGAAAATCAAATACCTCCATGATGCTGCTTGTCAAGGTGCAGTATTTGCCTTACTGTCAACTTCTAAAACATGTATGAGTTCATCCAACTGACTGAGCTCTAATAACGCATGAAATGCTAGTTACAAGAAATTCTGAGGAATTGAATTTTTCAGTTTTCAGACTTTGCAGTATAGCATGAGGAGGGATGAACACTGTGTATCAAATAATTCTATGTTCTACAAAGGATTGTGTTTCATAACTTTGTTATTGTTTGATACAAGATATTCATATCTTCCCAAATATATAATAACTATATAACCACTTGATAATGGCTAATTGGGATGGAATTATTGTAGAAGAAGAAAATATGTTAAATCAAAGACTATTTAGGTCTAGTCATACCTTTGTTCTCATTATGCTTATTTTGTTTGTTTAATGATGAAAGCAGTCACTTAGCTTCCTTTGGTCACATTTAATTTGAGATTTTATGAATGCTATCTTGAACACTCTCCTGATTTATTATTCTATAATTTTAAGACTGATTGAACAATATCCTGTTCAAGTAGCCAGCCCCTCTGCTTGATAGGAGAAAATTGTGTTTGAGTATTAAATGTGTATTGTGTGTTTCACATCAAAGGATACTGAAGGAGAGATTTGAGAGACACAGAACTTGACATTTTTATTTTTCTCTGAAGAGTGGTTGAATGGACATACTTTTATTCTTTTGGATGATAGGTAGACAATTGAAATGCCTTGTCTCACTGCTGTTTTAATGACTTTAACAAGTAACGTGGAACACTCACAATAAAAACTGTGTCTCTAAGTCCAATTCTATATGACTTAGAGAAGGTCAATACCATTCTGAACTTTCCCCAATACAAAATAATACTCTCTTGACTTGCTTTTTTACAGTATGCTCTCAACCATTGATCCATCACTTAGAATGATGGATATTCCCTATCTTTTCTATCACTGGCAGCTAGTCCTTAAACAGATGGGACTCCAATCACTCCCTGTGAATGGTCTCCCTAAATAACTACCTGTCGACTGAGTGTAACTAGATTTGGAAACTG
Source organism: Bubalus kerabau (assembly GCF_029407905.1). NCBI lineage: Eukaryota > Metazoa > Chordata > Mammalia > Artiodactyla > Bovidae > Bubalus > Bubalus kerabau. The sequence goes on from NC_073625.1 coordinate 86,352,281, forward strand.
ATGCCTATATTATTGCACAATAAGATAGTTTGGCTTGAGTGTTATGGTAATTCTAAGAATAAACTTGGCAATAAAAAGAACCACATTTTAAGTGTCAGTTTCTAGTATGCATCTTTTCTGATTTCATCTGGAATGGTATAATTGGAAATGCTTTCTTGTATCAATCCTAAATTAACTCCACTTTCAGACTGTCTAAAGAAGCAAACAGGGATTCTCTATTGCATATACTAATTACATCCTTCAACTCACAGAAAACAGTCAAACTTAACTGTCAACAAAGATGCTTAAAATAAAATCTTGCAAGCAAATTTTTACAAAAATACAAATTTTAATGAAGGTTCTTATCAAAATTCTCACATATATACTCAAGCTTTCTTTTGTGAAATTATTAATGGGGGTTAAAGATATTTAATAAGCCTCTCATTGATGCCAAATTATAGAGAATAAATAAAATTTGTAAATATGCTAAAATTCAAACATATGTATAGCACAGGTTCAAAAATATAGGCCACAATTTGTCAGAATTTCCGTGTAAAATTGGAAATACGATATAACAAAAATATTCATTGAAATATATCTTATATATGTGGGTTTGATCCCTGGAGCAGGAAGATCCCTTGGAGAAGAAAACAGCAACCCATTCCAGTATTCTTGCCTGGGAAATTCCATGGACAGAAAATCCTGGCAGGCTACAGTCCATAGTGTCACAAAAGAGTCTGACACAATTAGTGACTACAACAGCAACAATATCTTATATCTCATGTCTAATTTAGGGCTAAAGAAAACATTGTTTCTCAAATTTTGAATCAGTTGACCTTTGATATTATTTTTTAAAAGTGTTTTGTATCCCATACACAATTGTTTTCTAGCTCAACTGACATTATTCCCTTTTGCAAAACATGTTTCTATGTTTGTTTTGTTTTTAACTTTTATTACAGTAGAGTTGCTTTAAAACGTTGTGTCAGTTTCTACTGTACAGCAAAGTAAACTGGCTATATGTATACATATATCCCTTCCTTTTTGGATTCCCTTCCTATTTAGGTCACTACAGAACATCGAGTAGAGTTCCCTGTGCTATACAGTATGTTATTAGTCAGCTATTTTATGGGATTTCCAGGTGACACAGTGGGAAAGAACTTGCTTGCCATTGCAGGAGATTTAGGTTTGATCCCTGGATCAGGACTATTCCCTGGAGTAGGAAATGGCAACCTGCTTTAACATTCTTGCCTGGGAAAATCCCATGGAAATAGGAGACTAGTAGTCTACAGTCCCAGGGGTCACAAGAGTGGAACATGACTGAGTGACTGAACACACACACACATCTATTTTATACATCGTATCAATAGTGATGGTGTTTTTCAGTCGCTCAGTGGTGTCCAACTCTTGGCAACACCATGGACTGAAGCATGTCAGGCTTCCCTGTCCTTTGCTATCTCTCAGAGCTTGCTCAAACTTATATCCATTGAGTTGATGATGTCATGCAACCATCTCATCCATTGTCATCCCTTTCTCCTCATACCCTTAATCTTTCCCAGCATCTTGGTATTTTCCAATGAGTTGGCTCTTCGTGTCAGGTAGCCAAAGTATTGGAGCTCCAGTTTCAGCATCAGTCCTTCCAATGAATATTCAGGATTGATTTCCTTTAGGATAGACTGGTTTGATCTCCTTGCTGCCTGAGTATCAATAGTGTATATACATCAATCTCTCAATTCATCTCCCCCTTTTCCCTATTGGCACCCATATATTTGTTCTCTCATAATTTTCTGAAGTTGTCTAGTGCAAGTGTGAAAGTGAAAATGAAAGTCTTTCAGTTGTGGCTGACTCTTTGTGACCCCATGGACTATATAGTCCATGGAATTCTCCAGGCTACAATAGTGGAGCTGGTAGCCTTTCCCTTCTCCAGGGGATCTTCCCTATCCAGGAATCAAACAGGGGTCTCTTGCACTGCAGGCAGATTCTTTAGTGACTGAGCTATCAGGGAAGCCCTGAAGCTGTCTATAACTGATATAACTTAACCTCTTCTCCATCTAAAAGTGATTTTCTATTTTATGCCAATTCTGTAAGCTGTTTTATAGCTGGTCCACCTTACAATGTTTAACTCTGTTAAAGAATCATTAAAATTTTTCTATGAGACATTTAGTTCTAATTTTACACAAATAATTTGACCTATTCTTTTTTGATGGCTGAGAGAAAGCTTACCAAATTTATTATATACTTGTTTAAAGTATCTCAGTATTTTTCACTTTATTTTATTTAATTTTCACCCAACAAACAAAATGCTTTCTTATTTTGTTCTGCCACAGCAAATAAGGCAGTTTCCATTATTCATGAAATGTGCAAATATCTTGTTCATGTATCTTTTCCTTTAATGTTCTGACTGTAGCACTAACTTCTATATCCCTATTCAATTCTGTGTCAGAAGTTTGTTTTAAAGTTACAAATCTGACTACAAGGGAAAAATAACTTACTTAACATTTTAATTAAATCAGTATACTAAATACTTGGAAGATAATCAGTATTTATAAATATAATATTAAATCTGTAACAATTTAAGTATGTATCACCAAATCTATGCTTGTCTACATGAATTATTCATATAAACACATTAACATGTTAAATAAGTATATTTAAAAAATAATTCGAATAGAAGCAAAACAATGATACTTACTATAGCAGTGTTTGGTTGACAAACATTACAATAAAACCATCTGGGTGATAGTCACTCAATTGTGTTCAATTCTTTGTGACTCATGGACTGTAGCCTGCCAGACTCTCCTGTACATGAAATTCTCCAAGCAAGAGTACTGGAGTGGGTAGCCATTTCCTTCTCTAGAAGATCTTCCTAACCCAGGGATAAAACCCAGGTCTTCATTCCAGACAGATTCTTTACTGTCTGAGCCACCAGGAATGCAATGATTAAAGTGAAATGTAGTCATACCAAAACAATAAATTTATGTTTAATGAAAAAACTTTTATAAAATATCAGGCTTCAAATTTAAATTAAATTAATTACAATAAAATAAAATAAAAAATTATATTCCTCAGTCACACTAGTGGCATTTCTAGTGCTCACTGTTCACATGTACCTAGCAGCTATTGCATTAGACAACACAATCTTAGACTAATAGATTAATTCAAGTAGATTTGAAAGATATTTTATAAATTAATAAAATAAAGATATTATTACTCTACTCACTACAGTCACTCTTTTAATTCATTTTTATTGTTTCATAAATATAACTATTTTCAGACTTCTGATAGGAGGATGATAATCTTTGCTTTACTTAGTCATCTTCAAAGGTCTAAAGTATACATTGTTATTGAGTTCTAAAATGTATTGATAAGAAGCATTAAAATGTGCAGAAGAAGAAAAAAGTCTCTGGGGGAGAAGTCATGATGGCAGAGTAAGAGGATATGTAGCTCAAATGCCCTTACAAATACATCAAAAATTATATCTACATGTGAAACAATTCTCTCACAGAAAACCAACTGGAAACTGGCAGGAACAACCAAAGCTACAAGGAAGATCCACACATATTGGGGTGGAACAGAAAAATAACAAAAAAATGGGAGACATTAGAATGGGCCAGTGGCTCTGGGAGGGATCTAAGAAGTAGGGAGTATCCACACTGGTAGTTCCTTGCTCTGCAGAAACCCTCTCACCCCCAGCTTGCTGGGATGTCTGGGCCCTTGACTCTGTTTTTGAGGAGTGTTCACCTGCCAACTTGCTAGTAATCAGGGCGGAGAGAGACCAACACTGACAGTGACAACTGCCACCTGACTGTACTTCACAGCCAGAAATGCAAGTTGAATAAGGTTGCAAGCTGGGAGAGGATTGGTTATACCTACATGGAGACAGGTAGAAGGCTTAGATCTGGGCTGCCATTGTTAATGTGCTGAAGTTGAGCCACAGGTCCACCACTGGAGCCCCATTATCAGCACAGCACACACTGGGATGTGTGTTCACCAGCAGGGCACCACTGCGAGTGTACTCACAGCAGGATATGACTCCTATGGCAGAAGACTTTGTGAGCATGCACTTGACAGGGACAGGCTGATAACTGAGCCTATTATCCTTCCCTGCAGCAGTGGATTTTGTTGGCACATATACAAAGTGGCAGGTGGCATCATAGAATTGCACATCCCTGATGCTAGACAGCCCTTGGGGAGGAGTACACAGTGGTTCCTCACTTGATGGGAATGCTCCAGTACATCTGCCTCACATAGCAGCTTAAAGCTGGATTTAGAGCAAACGTACATGGGGAGAGGCCTTACATAGAGGCACCTGTCCCAGGCAGGTCCCAGGTCAACATCCAGGTAGTCCCTGGTCATCAAAACACGATTCAAACCCCTATCGAGGTGATAACAGCCAAGACACTCCGAGGAAAGACATGACAGGCATACATATGAAAAGCAGCCCTTACACCAAAAGTATTGGACTCACACTGTCTACACAGTGACATTACCAAAAAATAACACCCCTTCAAGTCCACAGAGAAAACTGTTTTTTTCTAAATTCATAGAGATGGAAAAGGTAAATAACATGAAAAAGGAGAGAAACTACTCTCAATGAAAAGAACAGACAAATTCCTTGAAAGAACATATAATGAGACATCACCAGACTAATAGCACCCAAGTTCAAAAAGGAGGTAATACAAATGCTAAAGTTATTAAGAAAGATTATCAATAGGAATACAGATCATTGTAACAAGGAACTAATAACTATAAAGAGGAACCAGTCAAAATTAAGCAAATCAATTCCTGAGGATATAAGCCAGTCAAGAGGCAACTAATAGCATAATAAATAATACAAAAGAACAAATACATGATCTGGAAGATAGAATACTGGAAATCATTCAATCAGAACAGCAGAACAAAAGAGGAATGGAAAAAGAAAACAAAATAGAAAACCTATGGGATAATATAAAATGTGTCAATCTATACATAATAGAGGGGCTTCCCTGGTGTCTCAGATGGTAAAGAGTCTGCCTGCAATGCAGGAGATACAGGTTCAATCCCTGGGTCAGGAAGATCCCTTGGAGAGGGGAATAGCAACCCACGTCAGTGTTCCTGCTGGAGAATTCCATGGACAGCGAAGGCTGGCAAGGTATTCTCCATGGAGTTGCAAATAGTCAGACATGACTGAGAGACTTTCACTCACTCACTCATACATAATAGGGATTCCAGAAGGAGAAGAGAGAAAGAAGGGGATCGAAAATGTATTTGAAGTAATCATAGCTGAAACATTTCCCAAATCCAAAGAAAGAAACAGATTCAGGTACAGGAAGCAGAGAGGGTCTCAAATAAAATGAACTCATACAGAGCCACAACAGTAATTAAACTGTGCTAACTTAAATGGCACAATTAAAATGGCAAAAGATAGACATAAAGAAGATTCTAAAGGTAGCAAGAGAAAAACAAAGAGTTAATTACAAGGAAATCCCCACAAGTCTATCAACTGATTTCTCTGCAGAAACTGTGTAAGGCAGAAGGAAATGACAAGATATATTCAAAGTACTGAAAGGGAAAAACCTGCAACGTATGATTCTCTACCCATCAAGATCATCATTTAGAATAGAAGGAGAAATAAAGAATTTCTTAGACAAAACAAAACCAAAAAGACTATATCACTAAATCTAACCTAAAAGAAATATTGAAATATTTTCTATAAATAGAAAATAAGCAAGAAACTGTATGCAAGGACTGAAGATCACTTAGATAAGTGAATATGAAGGTACAGAAGATCACAAAATAAAAAGACTGGTGATCACTTAAAAGAGCCAGGGTATGATTGAAATACAATCATAGAAATACGTATATTGCAATATATAAAATAGATGACCAGTGCAAGTTTGATGAATGAAACAGAGCACTAAAAGCCGGTGCTCTGGGACAACAGAGAAGGATGGGGTGAGGAGGGAGGGGGGGGGGTACACAGGTGCACCCATGGTTATTTCATGTCAATGTATGGTAAAAGACACCACGATATTGTAAAGTAATTATCCTCCAATTAAAACAAATAAATTAATTAAAAAATAAAAAAGTTTGCAAAAGTGATTATCAGTTCAGTTCAGCTTGGTCACTCAGTCGTGTCTGACTCTATGCAACCCCATGGACTGCAGTATGCCAGCCTTCCTTGTTTATCACCAACTCCCAGAGCCTACTCAAACTTATGTCCATTGAGTCGGTGATGTCATCCAACTATCTCATCCTCTGTGGTCCCCCTCTCTTCCCACCGTCAAACTTTTCCAGCATCAGCGTCTTTTCCAATAAGTCAGTTCTTCACATCAGGTGGCCAAAGTATTGGAGTTTCAGCTTCAGCATCAGTCCTTCCAATGAATATTCAGGACTGGTTTCCTTTAGGGTGGACAGGTTGGATCTCCTTGCAGTCCAAGGAACTCTCAAGAGTCTTATCCATCATCACAGTTCAAAAAGCATCAATTCTTTGTTGCTCAGCTTTCTTTATAGCCCAACTCTCACATCCATACATGACTACTGGAAAAAACATAGCTTTGAATAGATGGACCATTATTGGTAAAGTAATGCCACTGCTTTTTAATATGCTGTCTAGGTTGGTCATAACTTTTCTTCCAAGGAGCAAATGTCTTTTAATTTCATGGCTGCAGTCACCATCTGCAGTGATTTTGGAGCCCCCAGAATTAAAGTCTGTCACTGTTTCCATTGTTTCCCCATCTATTTGCCATGAAGTGATGGGACCAGATGCCATGATCTTAGTTTTCTGAATGTTGAGTTTTAAGCCAACTTTTTCACTCTCCTCTTTTACTTTCATCAAGAGGCTCTCTAGTTCTTCTTTGCTTTCTGATGGAATGATCTCTCTTCATTTCAAGGCAAACCATTCACTATGACAGTAATCCAAGCCTATGCCCTGACCAGTAATGCTGAAGAAGCTGAAGTTGAATGGTTCTATGAAGACCTACAAGACCTTCTAGAACTAACACCTAAAAAAGATGTCCCCTTCATTATAGGGGATTGGAATGCAAAAGCAGGAAGTCAAGAAACACCTGGAGTAACAGATAAGTTTGGCCTTGGAGTACAAAACGAAGAAGGTCAAAGGTTAACAGAATTTTGCCAAGAAAATGCACTGGTCATAGTAAACACCCTCTTCCAACAACACAAGAGAAGATTCTACACATGGACATCACCAGATGGTCAACACCGAAATCAGATTGATGATATTATTTGCAGCCAAAGATGGAGAAGCTCTATACAGTCAGCAAAAACAAGACTGGGAGCTGACTGTGGCTCAGATCATGAACTTCTTATTGCCAAATTCAGACTTAAATTGAAGAAAGTAAGGAAAACCACTAGACTATTCAGAAATGACCAAAATCAAATCCCTTATGATTATACAGTACAAGTGACCAATAGATTCAAGGGATTAGATCTTATAGACAGAGTGCCTGAGCTATGGATGGATGTTTGTGACATTGTATAGAACGCAGGGATCAACACTATTCCCAAGAAAAAGAAATGCAAAAAAAGGCAAAATGGTTGCCTCAGGAGGCCTTAGAAATAGTTAAGAAAAGAAGAGAAGCTAAAGGCAAAAGAGAAGGAAAGATACAAGCATCTGAATGCACAGTTCCAAAGAAAATCAAGGAGATAAGAAAGCCTTCCGCGGATTCATTTTGATATTTGGCAAAACTAATATAATTATGTAAAGTTTAAAAATAAAATAAAATAAAAAAAATAAAATAAAATAAAAAAAATAAAATAAAATAAAATTTAACATCAAAAAAAAAAAAAAAAAAAAGCCTTCCTCAGTGATCAATGCAAAGAATTAGAGGAAAACAACAGAATGGGAAAGACTATAGATCTCTTTGAAAAAATTAGAGACACCAAGGGAATATTTCATGCAAAGATGAGCACAATCAAGTACAAAAATGGTATGAACCTAACAGAAAAAGATATTAAGAAGGAATGGAAAGAATACACAGAAGCACTATACAGAAAAGATCTTCATGACTTAGATAATGCTGATGTTGTGATCAGGCACCTAGAGCCAGACATCCTGGAATGAGAAGTAATTGGATCTTATGAAGCATCACAAAACTAATTGAGGTGATTGAATTCCAGTTGAGCTATTTCAAATCCTAAAAGATGATGCTGTGAAAGTGCTGCACTTAATAGGCCAGCAAATCTAGAAAACTCAGCCATGGCCACAGGATTGGGAAAGATTAGTTTTCCTTCCAAACCCATAGAATGTTTCAACTACCACACAATTACACTCATCTCACATGCTAGTAAAGAAACCTTAAAAATTCTCCAAGCCAGGGTTCAACAGTATGTGAACCATGAACTTCCAGATTTTCAAACTAGATTTAGAAAAGGCAGAGGAACTGGAGATCAAATTGCCAGCATCCAATTGAATGCTGGATCATTGAAAAAGCAAGAGAGTTCCAGAAATACATCTACTTTTGCTTTATTGACTATGCCAAAGCCTTAGTGTGCATCACAACAAACTGTGGAAAATTCAAGAGATGGGACTAGCAGACCACCTGACCTGCCTCCTGAGAAAGTTATGCAGGTCAAGAAGCAACAGTTAGAACGGGATATGGAACAACAGACTGTTTCCAAATTGGGACAGGAATATGTCAAGGCTGTATATTGTCGCCCTGGTTATTTAACTTATATGCAGATTGCATGATGCAAAGTGCCAGGCTGGATGAAGCACAAGCTGGAATCAAGACTGCAGGAAGAAAAAGTGATTAAGACTGCAATTAATAGCAAAAAGTTAAATATGAAGATATAAAATAGGATATTAAAATAACAGAATGTTGCAGAGAACAGTAAGAAATATAGGCTTTTAGAATGTATTTAAACTTATATAAGTCTAAAGCAAGTAGATATAGTTATGGTCTAATATAATTGAAAACCAGGCTAATCACAAATATATACGCACACACTATATGTATATTTAAAAAAAAAAAAGAAAGTAACTCAAGCATAATGCAAAATAAAACCATAAAACAAAAACAAGAGGAAAAACAAAAGGAAGAAGTTAACAAAGGAGAACTAAAAAGCAGCTGGAAAACAAGGTTTAAGATGGCAATAACTACATGCCTATCAAATGCCAGTATCAAAACATATAAAATAGTTGATTGGATTTTAAAAAAAAGAACCTACAAAATTCTCCCTAGAAGAGATTCACTTTAGGATGAAAAACATGCATAGATTGAAATTGAAGGGAGGGTTAAAAATTTTTCATAAAAATATGAATGACAATAAGAAAGAGTAGCAATGTCCAAATTAGACAAATGGAATTTAAGACAGAGTCCATAAAGAAAGACAATAAAAGTCACTATACAATAATAGAGATTAAAACAAGAAAGGATATTACACTCTTTGACGTATATGTACCTAAAATGTTGTTGTTGTTCTCTTTCTAAGTCATGTCTCTTTTTGACCTCATGGACTACAGCACATCAGACTTCTCTGTCATTCATATCTCCCAGAGTTCGCTCAAATTCGTGTCCATTGAATCAGTGCTGCTATCTAACCATCTCATCCTCTGTCTCCCTCTTCTCCTTTTGCCTTCAGTCTTACCCAGCATCAAGGTCATTTCCAATGAGTTGTCTCTTTGAATGAGATGGTCAAAGTATTGGAACTTTATAAATATTCAGACCTTCCAATAGTATTCAGGGTTGATTTCCTTTAGGATTGAGTGGTTTGATTCCTTTGCTGTCCAAGGGGCTCTCCAGAATTTTCTGCAGCACCATAATTCAAAAGCATCAATTTTTTAGTACTCAACCTTCTTTATGGTCCAACTATCACATCCATACACGGCTACTGAAAAAACCATAGTTGGACTGTGTGAACTTTTGTTGGCAAAGTGATGTCTTAGCTACAGTAACACCTAATTATACAAAGCAAATGCTAACAGATGTAAAAGAAGAAACTGACAAGAATCCAAATATGATAGGAGACCTTAATACCTTAACAGTATCTATGGACAGATCATCTAGACAGAAAATGAATAGGTCAACAGAGATACTAAATGTCACAATAGAATAGTCAGACTTAATTTACAAGTACAGGTCTCCACATTCAAAAAACCTAAATGCACATTCCATTTGAGAACACATGGAATAGTCTCTAGAATTGACTATATACTAGGACACAGTACAAGTCTCAGCAGATTTAAGAGGACAGAAATTATTTCAAGCATCTTTCTTGACCAAAATGGAAATGATACTAGAAATCAAGCCCAGAGGAAAAATGGGGGGGGCGGTGGTGGGGGTGGTAATTGATCCCATGGAGACTATATAACATACTACTTAAAAAAAAAAAAAAAAAACCCTCAGTGGGTCAATGATGACATCAAAGAGGAAATCAGTAAGTACCTTGAGACAGAGGATACAAGAATATAACCTTACAAAATCTACAGGATGTAGCAAAAGCAGTTCTAAGAGGGAAGTTCATATCAAAATGTCTTCCTCAAGAAATAAGAAAAAAATCTCAAGTAAACAACCTAACTGGCCACCTAAAAGAATTAGAAAAATAAGGACAAACAAAATCCAAAGTCAGAGAATGTTGGAAATAATAAAGACCAGAGAGGAAATAAATAATATAGAAATAAAAAATAGAAAAGTACAGTAAAACCAAGAGCTATTTTTTGAAAAGACAAAAGTAAAATTGGCATACCTTTAGCCAGGCTCAGCAGGAAGAAAAGAGAAACAAAATAAATAAAAGAAGAGAAATAATAATCAATACTGCAACAATTTTAACAAAAATAAAAAAAAATACTACAAACAGTTGCATATTAGCAAATTGGACAATCTAATTTTTAGAAATATACAGTCTGCCAAAATTGAGTCAATAAGAAATAGACAATTTGAACAGATTTATCACTAGAAGTGAAATAGAATGTAGTTTATAAAATGCCCTACAAACAAAAGTCCAGGATCAAAGGGCTTCACTAGGGAAATCTACAAAATATATAAAGAAGAACTTGTACCTATCATTCTGAAACTATGCCAAAAGCTTGAAAAGAAGTAAACACTTCCAAATCCATTATATGAAGCCACCATCACCCTGATAGCAAAATTAGACAATGATGCTACAAACAGTGGAAATAGCAGGCTAATATCATTGATGAATATGGATGCAAAACTCTCTAAAAAGTATTAGCAAACCAAATCCAACAATACATAAAAAGAATCCTATGCCATGATCAAGTTGGATTCATCCCAGTGTCTCAAAGATGGTTCAAAATACACAAATCAATCAATGGGACACACCAAGTTGTGTTATTCCACATAATAGATGTGGAAAAAGTATTTGATAAGATTCAACATCCATTCATGATAAAAAGAAGAAATACACATTGCCAATAGGCACATGAAAAGATGTTCCATATTGCTAGTTATAGACAAATGCAAATCAAAATCATACTGACCCATCACCTCACACTGGTCAGAATGACTATCATTAAAGAGTCAGTAAATAATAAATCCTGGGGAAAGTGTGAGGAAAAGGGAGCCCTATTATATTGTGGTGGGGTGATAGATTGTTTCAACTCCTATGTAAAACATTATGGAGAAACCTTAAAAACTAGAAATTGAGCTCCCATATGATCCAAAAATTCTACTTCTGTGTATATCTGGAAAGGACAAAAGCTCTAATTCAAAAAGATTTGGGGTTGACCAAAAGTCATTTGGATCTTTCTATAGTGAGTGAAGTCAGTCATGTCAGACTCTTCGAGACCCCATGGACTGTAGCCTACTAGGCTCCTCTGTCCATGGGATTTTCCAGGCAAGAATACTGGAGTGGGTTGCCATATCATTCTCCAGGAGATTTTCCCAACCCAGGGATTGAACCCAGGTCTCCCTCATTATAGGTAGATGCTTTACCATCTGCGCCACCAGGAAAGTCCTGAATCTTTCCATAAGATGGTATAAAAAAATCCTGAATGAACTTTTTGGTCAACACAATACATGCACTCCAATGTTCTTAGTGGTGCTACATATAAGACTCAACACACGGAAACAATCAAAGTTCCCATCAACATATAACTGTCTTAAGATGTGGTACACATATCAAAGTCAGGGGAGCAGCTGAGAGGAGCAACCCCACGCCTGAGGTCAGGGGCAGCGGCCAAGAGGAGCAACCCCAAGTACAAGGAGTGGTGGCTGTGCAGGCACAGGAGGGCCAAGAGGAGCTACTCCACATTCAAGGTCAGGAGGGGCAGCTGTGAGGAGATACCCCTCGTCCAAGGTAAGGAGCAGCAACTGTGCTTTGCTGGAGCAGCCATGAAGAGATACCTCATGTCCAAGGTAAGAGAAACCCAAGTAAGATGGTAGGTGTTGTGAGAGGCATCAGAGGGCAGACACAAAAACCATAATCACAGAAATCTAGTTAATCTAATCACACGGACCACTGCTTTGTCTAACTCAATGAAACTAAGCCATGCCATGTGGGGCCACCTAAGACAGGTGGGTCATGGTGGAGAGGTCTGACAGAATGTGGTCCACTGAAGAAGGGAATGGCAAACCACTTCAGTATTCTTGTCTTGAGAACCCCATGAACAGTATGAAAGGCAAAATGATAGGATACTGAAAGAGGAAATTCCCAGGTCGGTAGGTGCCCAATATGCTACTGGAGATCAGTGGAGAAATAACTTCAGAAAGAATTAAGGCATGGGGCCAAAGCAAAAACAATACCCAGTCGTGGATGTGACTGGTGATAGAAGCAAGGTCTGATGCTGTAAAGAGCAATATTGCATAGGAACCTGGAATGTTAGGTCCATGAATCAAGGCAAATTGGAAGTGGTCAAACAGGAGACGGCAAGAGTGAACGTTGACATTGTAGGAATCAGCAAACTAAAATGGACTGTAATGGGTGAATTTAACTCAGATGACCATTATATCTACTATATATAAAAGGAATATTCCTTCCTTGTGGGAAGGAATCCCTTAGAAGAAATGGAGTATTCATCATGGTCAATAAAAGAGTCCGAAATGCAGTACTTGGATGCAATCTCAAAAATGACAGAATGATCTCTGTTCGTTTCCAAGGCAAACCATTCAATATCACAGTAATCCAAGTCTATGCCCCAACCAGCAATGCTGAAGAAGCTGAAGTTGAAAGGTTCTGTGAAGACCTACAAGACCTTTTAGAACTAACACCCAAAAAGGATGTGCTTTTCATTATAGGGGACTGGAATGCAAAAGTAGGAGATCAAGAAACACCTGGAATAACAGGTATATTTGGCCTTGGAATACGGAATGAAGCAGGGCAAAGGGTAATAGAGTTTTGCCAAGAGAATGTACTGCTCATAGTAAACACCCTCTTTCAACAACACAAGAGAAGACTCTACACATGGATCACCAGATGGTGAACACCAAAATCAAACTGATTATATTCTTTGTAGCCAAAGATGGAGAAGCTGTATACAGTTAGCAAAATCGACTGGGAGCTGAATGTGGCTCAGATCATGAACTCTTTATTGACAAATTCAGACTTAAATTGAAGAAAGTAGGGAAAATCACTAAACCATTCAGGTATGATCTAAATCAAATCCCTTATGATTATACAGTGGAAGTGAGCAATAGATTTAAGGGGCTAGATCTGATAATAGAGTGCCTGATGAACAATGGACGGAGGTTTGTGACATTGTACAGGAGACAGGGAGCAAGACCATCCCCATGGAAAAGAATTGCAAAAAGCAAAATGGCTGTCTGAGGAGGCTTTACAAATAGCTGTGAAAAGAAGAGAAATGAAAAGCAAAGGAGAAAAGGAAAGATATAAGCATCTGAATGCAGAGTTCCAAAGAATAGAAAGGAAAGATAAGAAAGCTTTCCTCAGCGATCACTGCAAAAAAATAGAGGAAAACAACAGAATGGGAAATCGTACAGATCTCTTCAAGAAAATTAGAGATTCCAAGGGAACATTTCATGCAAAGATGAGCTCTATAAAGGACAGAAATACTATGGACCAAACAGAAGCAGAAGATATTAAGAAAAGGTGGCAAGAATACACAGAACTGTACAAAAACTATCTTTGCCACCAAGATAATCACAATGGTGTGATCACTGACGTAGAGCCAGACATCCTGGAAAGTGAAGTCAAGTGGGCCTTACAAAGCATTACTACGAACAAAGCTAGTGGAGGTGATGGAATTCCAGATGATCTATTTCAAATCCTGGAAGATGATGCTGTGAAAGTGCTGCACTCAATATGTCGGCAAATTTGGAAACCTCAGCAGTGGCCACAGGACTGGAAAAAGTCAGTTTTCATTCCAATCCCAAAGAAAGGCAATGCAAAAGAATGCTCAAACAACTGCCCAATTGCACTCATCTCACACGGTAGTAAAGTAATGCTCAAAATTCTCCAAGCCAGGCTTCAGCAATATGTGAACCGTGAACTTCCAGATGTTCAAGCTGGTTTTAGAAAAGGCAGAAGAACCAGAGATCAAAATGCCAACATCCACTGAATCATCAAAAAAGCAAGAGAGTTCCAGAAAATCTTCTATTTCTGCTTTATTGACTATTCAAAGCCTTTGATTGTGTGGATCACAATAAACTGTGGAAAATTCTGAAAGAGATGGGAATACCAGACCACCTGACCTGCCTCTTGAGAAACCTATATACAGATCAGGAAGCAACAGTTAGAACTGGACATGGAACAACAGACTGGTTCCAAATAGGAAAAGGAGTACGTCAAGGCTGTCTATTGTCACCCTGCTTATTTTACTTTTATGCAGAGTACATTATGAGAAATGCAGGGCTGGAAGAAACACAAGCTGGAATCAAGATTGCTGGGAGAAATATCAATAACCTCAGATATACAGATGACACCACCCTTATGGTAGAAAGTTAAGAGGAACTAAAAAAACCTCTTGATGAAAGTGAAAGAGGAGAGTGAAAAAGTTGGCTTAAAGCCCAACATTCAGAAAACTAAGATCATGGCATCTGGTCCCATCACTTCATGGCAAATAGACGGGGAAACAGTGGAAACAGTGACAGACTTTTTTGGGAGGTCTTTAAAATCACTGCAAATGGTGATTGCAGCCATGAAATTAAAAGACGCTTACTCCTTGGAAGGAAAGTTATGACCAACATAGATAGCATATTCAAAAGCAGAGACATTACTTTGCCAACAAAGGTCCATCTAGTCAAGGCTATGATTTTTCCAGTGGTCTTGTATGGCCTGAGTTGGTCTGTGAAGAAAGCTGAGTGCTGAAGAATTGATGTTTTTGAACTGTGGTGTTGGAGAAGACTCTTGAGAGTCCCTTAGACTGCAGGAAGATTCAACCAGTCCAGTCTAAAGGACATCAGTCCTGGGTGTTCTTTGGAAGGACTGATGCTAAAGCTGAAACTCCAGTACTTTGGCCACCTCATGTGAAGAGTTGACTCATTGGAAAAGACTCTGATTCTGGGAGGTATTTAAGGCAGGAGGAGAAGGGGACGACAGAGGATGAGATGGCTGGATGTCATCACTGACTAGATGAACATGAGTTTGAGTTAACTCTGGGAGTTGGTGATGGATATGGAGGCTTGGTGTGCTGTGATTCATGGGGTTGCAAAGAGTTGGACACGACTGAGCAACTGAACTGAACTGAACACATATCAAGGGACTATCACTCAGTCATAGAGTGAAATATAGCATTTGCAGCAAAAATGAATGAACCTAGAAAGATGTTGCTGCTAAACGGTTGCACTAAGTATGCTAAACAAATTTGGAAAACTCAGACTTCACCACAGAACTGGAAAAGGTCAGTTTTCATTCCAATCCCAAAGAAAGGCAATGCCAAGTAATGTTCATATTATGGTACAATTGCATTCATTTCACATGCCAGCAAGATTATGCTCAAAATCCTTCAAGCTAGACTTCAGGAGTTGGTGAACTGAGAACTTCCAGAAGTACAAGCTGGATTTATAAAAGGCAGAGGAACCAGATTTCAAATTGTCAACATATGCTGGATCATAGAAAAAGCAAGTAATTAAAAATATATATAATTTACTTCTGATTAATTGACTACACCAAAGCCTTTGACTGCATGGATCTCAACAAGCTATGGAATATTCTTAAAGAAATGGGAATACCAGATCACATTACCTACTTCCTGAGAATCTACATGCAAGACAAGAAACAACATTTGGATCCGGACATAGAACAGACTGATAAATAATTGGGAAAGGAATACATCAAGGCTGTATATTGCCACCCTGCTTATTTAACTTATATGCAGAGTATATCATGCAAAATGCCAGGCTGGATGAAGAACAATTTGGAATCAAGATTGCCAGGAGAAATATCAACAATCACAGATATGTAGATGATACCATTTTAATGCCAGAAAGTGAAGAGGAACCTAAGAGCCTTTGAAGAATTTGAAATATGACAGTGGAAAAATCTGGCTTAAAGTGCAACATTCAAAAAATGAAGATAATAGCATCCAGTCCCATAACTTCATGGCAAATAAACAGAGAAAATGTGGAAACAGTGTCAGAATTCATTTTCTTGGGCTCCAAAATCAACGCAGACAATGACTGCAGCCATGAAATTAAAAAAGCACTTACTTCTTGAAAGAATAGCTATGACAAGCCTAGACAGTATATTAAAAACCAGAGACAAAACTTTGCTGACAAAGCTCTGTCTAGTCAAAGCTATAGTTTTTCCAGTATTCATGTATGGATGGGAGAGTTGGACCACAAAGGAAGCTGAGTGACAAAGAATTGATGCTTTTGAACTGTGGTACTGGAGAAGACTCTTGAATCCCTTGGACAAAGATCCAACCAGTCAATCCTAAGGGAAATCAACCCTGAATATTCATTGGAAGTACTGATGCTGAAACTGAAGCTCCAATATTTTGGCTAACTGATGTGAAGGGCTGGCTCAATTCAAAAGACCCTGATGCTGGGAAAGGTTGAGGTCAAGAGGAGAAGGGGGCAACAGAGGAAGAGATGGTTGGATGGTGTCTCTGACTCAATGGACATGAGTTTGAACTTACTAAGGGAAAGAGTGAAAGACAGAAAGGCCTGGCATGTTGCAGTTCATGGGGTCTCAAAATGTCGGACATGACTCAGCTACTGAACAAAAACAAGAGATCATACTTAGGAAAATAAATCAGGTCAAGAAGAAAAATATTGTATGATATCACTCACCCACTTCCACAACAGAAGAGAAGACTCTACACATGGACATCACCAGATGGCCAATACTGAAATCAGATTGATCTTTGCAGCCAAAGATGGAGAAACTCTTACAGTCAGCAAAAACAAGACTGGGAGCCAAATGTGACTCTGATTATGAACACCTTATTGACAAATTCAGACTGAAACTGAAGAAAGTGGGGAAAACCACTGGACCATTCAGGTATGACCTAAATCAAATCCCTTATGATTATACAGTGGAAGTGGGAAATAGATGTAAGGGACTAGACCTGATACAGAGCGCCTGAAGAACTACGGACAGAGGTTCATGACATTGTACAGGAGACAGAGAACAAGACCATCCCCAAGAAAAAGAAATGCACAAAAGCAAAATAGCTGTCTGAGGAGGCCTTACAAATAGCTGTGAAAAGAAGAGAAATGAAAAGCAAAGGAGAAAAGGAAAGATATACCCATTTGAATGCAGAGTTCCAAAGAATAGGAAGGAGAGATAAGAATGCCTTCATCAGCAATCAATGTAAAGATATAGAGGAAAATAATAAAATGGGAAAGACTAGAGATCTCTTCAAGAAAATTAGAGATACCAAGGGAACATTTCATGCAAAGATGGGCTCAATAAATGGCAGAAATGGTATGGATCTAACAGAAGCAGAAGATATTAAGAAAAGGTGGCAAGAATACACAGAAGAACTGAATACACAAAAGAAGCTAATATGTTGACATACACAAAACAGAAACAGACCTAGGCATAGAAAACATTTATGTTTATCAAAGGAACAAAGGAAGGAAGGAGAGACAAATTATGAATGTGGGATTGACTGATCAAATCTATTCTACATAAAAAGGCTAAGCAATCAAGATTTATTTTATAACACAAGGAAATATATTCATTATCTCATAGTAACCCATAATGGAAAATAATCTGAGAATATATAGCTGAATCACTTTGGAACTAATCTGAAACTAACATAATTTTGTAAATCAACTATAATTCAATAAAAAAAAAGTACAACATTATTCTAAGAACACCTACTTAAATTAAGATTGGTTTATCATTTTGTAAAATCTACTCATGGTCACAGTTAGATATAAGACTCATAATGTGGTGTATGTTACATAAACCATGGATAGTTGTTAACAGGAACATATTTCAGAATCTGCAATTGTGTAAAAGGGACCAAAACCTAGACCATGGTATGAAATTACTGAGAATGATTATTTTTTTTTTTTTTTACCTTTCAAGGATGGCAATAGGTAGATAAACAATCCAAATACTATAGAAAGCAAAAATATGTGAAAAGAAGAATATTGACTATGCAATTAAATTTTCTAAATGCAGAGGAAAATATGAAAGGCTTTATTTTTCTAATGAGAAGAAGAAATGGTAAAACTAAAATACATACAAATGAAGCACAACTGTATTGAAAATTTGTTAATTTTCTAACTTTCAATATAATATTGATTGGGAAAAAAGACATTTTCGTAAATATGAATGGGACACAAAACACCTTAGAACAATGTTATATGTTTTATTAAAAATTATGAAAAGCAATAGGCTTAGTATTAGAAATAGCATAACTATTCAATTAAATATGGGTGACTTCACTACTCAGTAAGTATATCACATTTAAGGTATGTTGTCAATATCAAGGAATTAACTAGGAAGTAACTGCTTAAAAAGTACAATGCATTTGGGGAACATTCAAAGAATTTTTAGCACAATTGACTGAATTTATTTTATTTTTGTTTTTTGTTTGTTTTACAGAATTTATTTTAATCACAATGTGTTATTAAGAAAACTGTAAAAGCTCCACTTTGGCGCTATCAGTTCAGTTCAGTTCAGTCACTCAGTTGTGTCCGACTCTTTGTGACCCCATGAACTGCAGCATGCCAGGGTTCCCTATCCATCACCAACTTTTGGTGTTTACCCAAACTCATGTCCATTGAGTTGGTGATGCCATCCAACCATATCATCCTCTGTCCTCTGCTTCTCTTCCTCCCCTCAATCTTTCCCAGCATCAGGGTCTTTTCAAACGAGTCAGCTCTTCACATCAGGTGGCCAAAGTGTTGGAGTTTCAGCTTCAACATCAGTCCTTCCAATGAAAACCCACGTGATCTCCTTTAGGATGGACTGGTTGGATCTCCTTGCAGTCCAAGGGACTCTCAAGAGTCTTCTCCAACACCACAGTTCAAAAGCATCAATTCTTTGGGCTCAGGTTTCTTTACAGTCCAACTCTCACATCCATACATGACTACTGGAAAAAACATAGCCTTGAATAGACAGACCTTGTTGACAAAGTAATGCCTCTGCTTTTTCATATGCTATCTAGATGGGTCATAACTTTCCTAGCAAGGAGTAAGCGTCTTTTAATTTCATGGCTGCAGTCACCATCTGCAGTGATTTTGGAGCCCAAACAAATAAAGTCAGCCACTCTTTCCACTGTTTCCCCATCTATTCGCCATGAAGTGATGGGATTGGATGCCCTTAGTTTTCTGAGTGCTGAGCCATAATCCAACTCTTTCACTCTCCTCCCTCTTTCACTTTGATCAAGAGGCTCTTTAGTTCTTCTTTTCTTTCTGCCTTAAGGGTGGTATCATATGCATATCTGAGGTTACTGATATTTCTCCTAGCAATCTTGAATCCAGCTTGTGCTTCCTCCAGCCCAGCATTTCTCATGATGTACTCTCCATATAAGTTAAATAAGCATGGGGACAATATACAGCCTTAATGTACTCCTTTTCCTATTTGGAACCACTCTGTTGTTTTCTGTCCAGTTTTAACTGTTGCATCTTGACCTGCATACAGAGTTCTCAAGAGGCAGGTCAGGTGGTCTGGTATTCCCATCTCTTTCAGAATTTTCCACAGTTTATTGTGAGCCACACAGTCAAAGGCTTTGGCATAGTCAATAAAGCAGAAATAGACGTTTTTCTGGAACTCTCTTGCTTTTTCGATGATCCAGCGGATGTTGGCAATTTGATCTCTGGTTCCTCTGCCTTTTCTAAAACCAGCTTGAACATCTGGAAGTTCACGGTTCACATATTGCTGAAGCCTGGCTTGGAGAATTTTGAGCATTACTTTACTAGCGTGTGAGATGAGTGCAATTGTGTGGTAGTTCGAGCATTCTTTGGCATTGCCTTTCTTTGGGATTGGAATGAAAACTGACCTTTTCCAGTCCTGTGGTCACTGCTGAGTTTTCCAAATTTGCTGACATATTGAGTGCAGCACTTTCACAGTGTCATCTTTTAGGATTTGAATTAGCTCAACTAGAATTCCATCAGCTACACTAGCTTTGTTTGTTGTGATGCTTCCTAAGGCCCACTTGACTTCACATTCCAGAATGCCTGACTCTAGGTGAGTCATCACACCATCGTGATTATCTGGGTCATGAAGATTTTTTTTTATAGTTCTCCTGTATATTCTTGCCACCTTTTCTTAATATTTTCTGCTTCTGTTAAGTCCATACCATTTCTGCCCTTTATTGAGCCCATCTTTGCATGAAATGTTCCCTTGGTGTTTCTAATTTTCTGGAAGAGATCTCTAGTCTTTCCCATTCTATTGTTTTCCTCTATTTCTTTGCATTGATCACTGAGGAAGTTCTTATCTGTCCTTGCTATTCTTTGAAACTCTGCATTCAAATGGATATATCTGTCCTTTGCTCCTTTGCTTTTCACATTTCTTCTTTTCACAGCTATTTGTAAGGCCTCCTCAGAGAGCTATTTTGCATTTCTTTTTCTTGGGGATGATCTTGCTCCCTGTCTCCTGTACAATGTCATGAACCTCTGTCCATAGTTCTTCAGGCACTCTGTCTATCAGAGTGTGCCTTACATCTATTTCTCACTTCCACTGTATAATCATAAGGGATTTGAATTAGGTCATACCTGAATAGTCCAGTGGTTTTCCCCACTTTCTTCAATTTAAGTCTGAATTTGGCAATAAGTATTTCATGATCTGAGCCACATTTCTCACATCCAGCTCCTGGTCTTGTTTTTGCTGACTGTATAAAGCTTCTCCATCTTTGGCTGCAAAGAATATAATTAATCTGATCAGTGTTGGGCATCTGGTGATGTCCAAGTGTATAGTCTTCTCCTGTGTTGTTGGAAGAGGGTGTTTGCTCTGCCCAGTGCATTCTCTTGGCAAAACTCTATTAGCTTTACCCTGCTTCATTCTGTACTCCAAGGCTGAATTTTTCTATTACTCCAGGTGTTTCTTGACTTCGTATGTTTGCATTCCATTCCCTATAATCAAAAGGAAATCATTTTGGGGTGTTAGTTAGAAAAAGTCTTGCCAGTCTTCGTAGAACCCTCAACCTCAGCTTCTTCAGCACTATAGATATGTTCAAGTGAAGTTTGTTTTTTTTTGTTTTTTTTTTTTGATGAAAGTCAGTGTCTGTGACAATCAAATATTCAAATAGAGCTGATTAGCATCTGGGAGTAATAATCAATTATTAGAGTGAAATGTTATTCTGTTTGTAAGAGGAATAGAGTTCATCCCACACATTTGTGTAAATGTCAAAGTTTCTTTGAGTAAATAACTGCAGTATTGAAAAGAAAACTCCATGGGATTTGGAAATTAAATGCATTTAACAGAATTTTTTCTGTTTGGATCCATTCCCTACAGTTTGGCATGAGTCATGGTTAATGGGTTAATCGTAGCCTTGAAATTACGACAAAATGTTATCTAATCAGAAAGCTGATTTTCCTGCATGTTTCAATCCCAAAATTGCCTGCTTTGAAAAATCCAAAATGGGAGCTTATTAAGAAAATGATTATGTTTTCTAATTTGAAGTTAATGTATATTTTATATCCACATTTTCCTATAGATAGATTACAATAAATAATATATAATTTTGTAGATAAATTACATATAGACACAAGTACACAGTCACAGAGGTTAATAAAAACATGATATCCTTTTTTCATGCTTTCTCTATTCTTCACAGTAGATAATTCTACTCTTACTGATTCTAATTCATTCTCCCCACATTTGACTGTGAGCTATGACTAATACAAATCTTATAGTATCTGTTTCATCAATGATATCACACTGTTTTTATGATAAAATGAAAGCTGGGCTCAGTTAACCATTTAACTGCAAATAATTTCTTTCATTTATTTACACATATTTATCCTGCATTTATGCTTACATTTATATTATTGTTTCAGAGTAGGAAATGGCAGCCCACTCCAGTGTTCTTTCCTGGAGAATCCCATGGACGGAGAAGCCTAGCAGGTTCCATTGGTCCATGGGTCGCAAACTGTCGGACAGGACTGAGCAACTAAACCACCATCACCATATTATTATTTCACTTTATTTGATATTTTTGTCTTTATTACTGGTTTTTGCTGTTTCCTCTTGAAAGATAGAAGAGGAAGCAGGATCAACGCCTACATTTTTTTCTCTCACTTTTCTGCAGGGTATTTCCTGCTTAGGTTCCACAGTAAATATGGTATCTATTTTAAATAATCTGATACCGTAATGCTATTTCTTCCTTCATCACTTTTTTCATATTATAAAACATATTTTTCAATGTCTACCCAGATTTATGCTAGATATTATGCTTCTTGGTTATTTCTATTTGGGTCACACTATATGGCTCAGCTGGTAAAGAATCCGCCTGCAATGAGGGAGACCTGGGTTCGATTCCTGGGTTGGGATGATCCCCTGGTAGAGGGCATGGCAATCCACTCCAGTATTCTGGCCTGGAGAATTCCAGGGACTATACAGTCCATGGGGTCGCAAAGAGTCAGACACAACTGAGTGACTTTCACTTTTACTTTCATATTTCTAAACATTAACACAGTGCTTATTTTCAAAAAACATATGAAATGAAAAATGACTAAAGAAATAAGACAATTTTTAGAAGTCTCAAAATGTCTATTCAATTCTTATGTGAGATATCAAATTATGGCTAGGTAAAATAAAGGGTAACTAGATATTTTGGGGAGGGGTGGATTATGTATATAAAAGTACCTAGGCTTATGATCACAGTACATCTATGTATTCTATTAAATAATGATACTGTTCAATGTTTAAAGCATTAATTTGACTATTTATTTTAATTTCTCATGAAATGTTATTTCTTTTTACTTGCAATTTTAGCTGACAGTATTTAAAGGAATGCACAAACAGAGAAAAATTTTAAATGAGTCAATGTAGCAGCCCTGAAACAAACACAAATGAAATGAACGGCAAGAAGCTATTTGAAAAAATGGGCTAATGATTCTCTTAATTTAAATTCTATATTATCACTATTACTAGGTATCATCAAAACTGAATGTGTGTATATACATATATATACACATACATATATGTATGCACACATGTGCTAGTATATTTACATTTGTATGTATTTTAGTTCTACAAACCTTTAAAAAATTTATATTTGAAATTAACTTATTGTACGGCAACTTAAATTCATTATTCAAATACTAGTAATACTATAAAAACAAATCTAGAAGCAAATTATAAATAATAATAATTTATCAAAGAAATGTTTCTTCCATTTGTATTTATTCTATTTAATTATATCACATAAGTATAAATTAACTTCACTGAATGTATACAACTTCATTCACAATCTTTTAAACTAGATTTTCTGTTGATAAAATGAAGCTGCTGCTGCTGCTGCTGCTGCTAAGTCTCTTTAGTCATGTCCAACTCTGTGCGACCCCATAGACAGCAGCCCACCAGGCTCCTCCGTCCCTGGGATTCTCCAAGCAAGAATACTGGAGTGGGTTGCCCTTTTCTTCTCCAATGCATGAAAGTGAAACGTGAACGAGAAGTCGCTCAGTCGTGTCTGACTCCTAGCAACCCCATGGACCGCAGCCTACCAGGCTCCTCTGTTCATGGGATTTTCCAGGCAAGAGTACTGGAGTGGGCTGCCATTGCCCTCTCTGGATAAAATGGAGCTAGCAATCACTATTTGCATAAGAAGACTCCATAAAATTAAAAACAAAGACATGAAGAAAATAAATTATTTAAATTAAATAATTTAATCATAAGGACAAAATAAATTGAGACATATTAAGATTCAATTGTGTTGATAACATATTAAAATGACTCGTTAAATTGCTTAAAGATGTATAAACCAGGAGAGATAAGAAAGACTTCTTAAGTGAACAATGCAAATTAATAGAGGAAATCAATAGAATGGGAAGCACTAGAGATGTCTTGAAGAAAATTGGAAATATCAAGGGAACATTTAATGCAAATTGGGCACAATAAAGGACAGAAATGGCAAGGACCTAATAGAAGCAGAAGAAACTGGAGCCTATTATACAGAGTGAAGTAAGCCAGAAAGAAAAACACCAATACAGTATACTAATGAATATATATGGAATTTAGAAAGATGGTAACAATAACCCTGTGTACGAGACAGCAAAAGAGACACTGATGTATAGAACAGTCTTATGGACTCTGTTGGAGAGGGAGAGGGTGGGAAGATTTGGGAGAATGGCATTGAAACATGTGTAAGATCATGTATGAAACGAGTTGCCAGTCCAGGTTCAATGCATGATACTGGATGCTTGGGGCTGGTGCACTGGGACGACCCAGAGGGATGGTGTGGGGAGGGAGGAGGGAGGAGGGTTCAGGATGGGGAGCACATGTATACCTGTGGCGGATTCGTTTTGATGTTTGGCAAAACTAATACAGTGTTTCAGGTTTAAAAATAAAATAAAATAAAATAAAAAAAAAGAAGACATAGCAAGAATATATAGAAGGACTATACAGAAAAAGGTCTAAATGACTGGGATAACCGCGATGGTGTGGCCACTCACACAGAGCCAGACATCCTGGAGAGTGAAGTCAAGTGGGCCTTAGGAAGCATTACTATGAACAAAACTAGTGGAGATGATAGAATTCCAGCTGGTTATTTCAAATCCTAAAAGATGATGCTTTTTAAGTGCTGAACTCAATATGCTAGCAAATTTGGAAAATTCAATAGTGGCCACAGAACTGGAAATGGTCAGTTTTCATTCCAATCTCAAAGAAGGGCAATGCCAGAGAATGTTCAAATTACTGCACAATTGCATTCATTTCACACACTAGCAATGGAAGGCTAAAAATCCTTCAAGTTAGGCTTCAACATTATGTGTGAACTTCCAGATGTACAAGGAGGATTTAGAAAAGGCAGATGAACAAGACATCAAATTGCCTACATCTGTCGGATCATAGGAAAAGCAAGGGAATTCCAGGAAAACATTTACTTTTGCTACATTGACTATGCTAAAACCTTTCACTGTGGATCACAACAAACTGGAAAATTCTTAAAGAGATGAGAATACCAGACCACCTGACCAGCCTCCTGAGAAACCTGTGTTCAGATCGAGAAGCAAGAGTTAGAATCCTACAAGGAATAATGCACTGGTTCAAAATTGGGAAAGGAGTACTTCAAGGATGTATATTGCAACCCTACTTATTTAACTTATGCAGAGTACATCATGCAAAATGCCAGGGTTATTGAAGCACAAGCTGAAATCAAAATTGCCAGGAGAAATATCAACAACCTCAGAGATGCAGATGATACCACTCTAATAGCAGAAAGTGAAGAGGAACTAAAGAACCTCTTGATTACAACAAAAGAGGGGAGTGAAAAGGCTGGATTAAAACTCAGCATTCGAAAAGCTAAGATCATGATATTTGGTCCCATCATTTCATGGCAAATAGTGTTACTCAATGATTTCTGACTCTTTATGACCCCATGGACTACTATAGCCCACTAGGCTCCTCTGTTTATGGGATTCTCCAGGCAAGAATACTGGAGTGGATTGGCATTCCCTTCTCTGGGGGATTTTCCTGACCCAAGGAGTGAGCACAGGTCTCCCACACTGCAGGCGGGTTCATTACTGTCTGAGCCACCAGTGGAATCAGTGACAGATTTTATTTTCTTGGGTTCCAAAATCACTGTGAATGATGACTGCAGCCATGAATATAAAAGACACTCTCTCCTTGAAAGAAAAGCTAGGACAAACCAAGACAGCATATTAAAAAGCATAGACATCACTTTGCCAACAGAAGTCTAGATAGTAAAAGCTGTGGTTTTTTTCAGTAGTCACGTACATGTGAGATTTGGACCATAGAGAAGGCTGAGTGTCAAAGAATTGATGCTTTCTTATGTAGTGTTGGAATCAAGACTGCTGGGATAAATACCAATAACCTTAGATACGTAGATGATACCTCCTTTATGACAGAAAGTGAAAAGGAACTAAAGAGCCTCTTGATGAAAGTGAAAGAGGAGAGTGAAAAAGCTGGCTTAAAACTCAACATTCAAAAAACTAAGATCATGGCATCTGGCCCCATCACTTCATGGCAAATAGATGGGAAAACAATGGAAACAGTGGCTGACTTTATTTTTGGGGACTCCAAAATCACTGTAGATGGTGAGTGCAGCCATAAAATTAAAAGACGTTTGTTCCTTGGAAGAAAAGCTATGATCAACCTAGACAGCAAATTAAAAAGCAGAGACATTACTTTACCAATAATGGTCTGTCTATTCAAAGCTATGTTTTTTCCAGTAGTCATGTATGGATGAGAGATTTGGACTATAGAGAAAGCTGAGCACCAAAGAATTGATGCTTTTGAACTGTGGTGTTGGAGAAGACTCTTGAGAATCCCTTGGACTACAAGGAGATCCAACCAGTCAATCCTAAAGGAAACCAGTCCTGAATATTCATTGGAAGGACTGATGCTGTAGCTGAAACTCCAATACTTTGGCCATCTGATGCAAAGAATGGACTAATTGGAAAAAACCCTGATGTTGGGAAAGACTGAAGGTAGTAGGAGAAGGGGATGAAAGAGGATGAGATGGTTGGATGACCTTACCGACTTGATGGACATGAGTTAGAGCAGTTCTGGAGTTGGTGATGGACAGGGAAGCCTGGTGTGCTGTAGTCTATGGGGTCACAGGGAGTCAGACATGACTGAGTGACTGAACTGAACTGAACTATGTGGTGCTGGAGAAAATTCTTTTGGGTACCTTGGACAGCCAGGAGATCAAACCAGTCAATCCTAAAGGAAATCAACCCTGAATGTTTAATGGAAGGATTGATGCTGAAGCTCTAATAGTTTGACCACCTGATGCAAAGAGCTGACTCATTGGAAGAGACCCTGATGCTAAGGAAGATTGAAGGCATGAGAGGATGGGGAGGACAGAGGATGAGATGGTTTGATGGCATCACTAACTCAATGGACATGAGTTTGAGCAAACTCCAGGAGATAATGAAAGTTAGGGAAGCCTGCCATGCTGCCGTTCAGAGAGTCACAAAGAATCAGACAGGACACAGCAACTGAACAACAGAAACAACAACAACACAGCAGCTCCTGGCTAAATAAATATAATTCAGTGAAAAAAAAAAAATTGAAATGTTTTAGTTTAATATAGTGAGAACTTTGTGTTTCTTTCTGAAGCTGAAGTTAAATTTCCAAAGTGAATAATTTAAATGGCATTTAACAAAGACTAAGTGCACATTTATTATAATATTTTAGTGGCTTAAATAAGTTAATTCATACAAATATACACAATAAAAATTAAAAATAACAAAATTTTTATTTTGCAAACGATATCATAAACAATGATAGGCCTAAAATACACTAATAAAGCATTTGAAAGATCAAGAACTATCTCTACAATTATTCTGAGCCTTCCATATTGAGAAGTATATAAATAAAATAATAGATAATTCATAGAATGTCAATCCAATTACAAAAGAAAATGGAAAAATGCTAATATACTTAGCATGTAAAATAAATA
Source organism: Bubalus kerabau (assembly GCF_029407905.1). NCBI lineage: Eukaryota > Metazoa > Chordata > Mammalia > Artiodactyla > Bovidae > Bubalus > Bubalus kerabau. The sequence continues at coordinate 86,380,164 of NC_073625.1, forward strand.
CAATAAGGTAGATTTTATTCATCTCAGGTTTATATGTATATTTTTTATTTTACAAAAGAGTTATAAAATCTACTAGTTGGAGGGATAAAGCAAAATGGATACTAGTGTAGTAGTTGCAAAAGTATGAAATATTATATCGCTTTTGTTCATTCAAGAAATTATGTAGTGAACATAATAAATTGTAAGCATACTTCTAAGCATTTATGATGCAATGCTAAACAGTTACAGAAAATTCCAGACCCTCTACTGTATGCACACAATATATTGTCAAACAGCAATGACACTCCTGTCCATCTTACATCCTAGTCTAGTTTTTAACCTGAGAACATCAATAAAAACTAAATAACCATATGCATTTCAACACAGAAACTTCAAACCTGATTTTTCAATTCATATAAATAAAAGTACAAATTATTAAAATTTAAACATTTTAGAATATAATTTTAACAAGGGTAAAAAAAATATTAAAAACCAGTGAATGTCAGCTTTCAATGAATTACAGGCTTAATTATGTGTATTCATGAGAATATTATGAAGTTGTTAAAATAAGGTATAAGACCTATTTCAGATGACCTAGAGAAATGTCTAGAAGTTATTTTTGAGTGGAAAGAGGGTAGCAAAACATAAATAACAAAATCTTATTTTTGTACAGCTGAAAAAATGATGTATATATGGTTGTATATAATATAAATCTCTGCAGTTATCACTCAAAGAAGAGCATAGAGTGAATATATCTTATCTCTAAATACTACTGGGGAAATAAGGCAGCAGAATGGCTAGGAGGAAACAAACAAAAAGGGGACATTTAAAAAGTTTAAAATACTTTGACTTTATGTAATATATGCATGTTTTTCTACATAAATTCAAATAAAAGAAACACTTAAGATAATAGCCACTAGTTACTATTTTTTCATTATTTTCCTGGTAGCACGATACCAAATTCTGCTCAGTCTTCACCCAAGTTCCACCAAAGCATGCCATTATTATCCTCATGTAACAACTGAAGAAACAAAGTTGGTTAAATCACTTCATTCACTTATTCCAGTTCACACAGCTAGAAAGTGGTGGAGCGATTGCCTTTCACAGTGTTGTGCTGATGTTTCAGAATATGAGATAACTTGGTAAATGCCAAGGTGGAAATGATTTTGCAACAATAGTGAATGTGAGTTGCAACTGTTTTTTTTTAATCTCTCCCAAAAGAAAAGCAATTGTTTTTGGAAGAATTTAAATATGTATAAGTCTGCTGTGCAAGTTATCTTAATTACATTAAAAGTTCATAGCTGTGTAATGTTATGTTGCACAGTATGAGAATATAGAACAATTGTTTGTGATTGTTTATGCAAAATCAGTGGACTTTGAATTACTGGTAGAAGACCAGATGTATTATTTGTAGTGTTATCTCCGTATTATAAAGTTGATTTCTCATTGATGCCATTTTAGAAGAGCAAGATGTCCTCCAGTCATGTTCCTTACTGCTTATGACAGCAAGCCACATTCTTATTTTTGAGAAACTTAAAGGCATTGAACTTTATAAAACTATCTCTGTCTTTTAACTATACTTTCCCTATCCCATTTTGTTTCCATGACAGTCTAATGTCTTCAGCGTTCAGCTGAGCATTGCATTGCCCAAGGGAAGACTAGTCATGCGATGACTGTAAATTGCTTATATGCTTTTCTTAGAGGGTGAGTCTTCAGGCTTCTTCTTGAATTGTGATAACAGAAAAATTAAGATTGCTTGATTTATTAGCAAACAATTGATGTGAAGTCTAACTTATGACTAAAAATATCAATAATAAGTACTCCCTTTATGTATTGTGATTAAAAACAAAATTCTTCAGAAATCTGTATCCATTTATTTAGAAGAATAGAACATGATTCTAATTTTCTGGAGATTTTCAAGAACAAGAAATTCATATTTGTTTTTTTGTAAGAGATAGGTATCTGATGAGATGACCACAAAAGGTCCATTTCAGATACACGACTTGGTGAAGATTTACTAGAAGGCAGAATTTATTAAATATGCTTTAAAAAAGCCCATTTTTATAACCTTGCTTTATATCCCTGTTCAGTTCAGTTCAGTTCAGTCGCTCAGTCATGTCCGACTCTTTGCAACCCCATGAATCACATCGCGCCAGGGCTCCCTGTCCATCACCAACTCCCAGAGTTCACTCAAACTCACATCCATCGAGTCGGTGATGCCATCCAGCCATCTCATCCTCTGTCGTCCCCTTCTCCTCCTGCCCCCAATCCCTCCCAGCATCAGAGTCTTTTCCAATGAGTCAACTCTTCGCATGAGGTGGCCAAAGTACTGGAGTTTCAGCTTTAGCATCATTCCTTCCAAAGAACACCCAGGGTCGATCTCCTTTAAAATGGACTGGTAGTATCTTTATGATATTATCATATTCAAAATTGTCCAAATCATAATTTTCAAGCACAACTAGCGAATATAATTTTTTCTAGATGTCAATAAGTTTATCATATCTGTAAAGTAATCATTTATAGGCCAAGGGAACTTGGACTAATAATTTTGAGAGTATTGTTACCCTACTAGGATGCATAAGTGGTTTGAGTTTTATCTGTAAAGTATGCTGAACAATATATGAAAAATATTGTCATTTATATATACTGCTTCTGTGGAAGATCTGCTTATCTAAGTCATCAATGGTTATTCAGATACTAGCTTATTCTTACTTTAGTTGGTATCCCTTTCTAAAAATCATGTTAAAAAATAACTTTAAAAACCTTACTAAACATCTGAAAACCTGATTAAAATTTCTCCACTATTAAAAGAATAATAGTCATATTCTCCTCTAATTTTTTACAGCAATATTAAGAATAGAATAAAATAGTAAAACACTTTCAGATCCAAAGATAAAGCATAGCAAAATGATTGAAAATTACTATTATGGGTATTTTTATCTAAAGGCATGCATCTTAAGGAAATGATGTTAGAAGTTCAGAAAATATATGCTACAAGTCAAGAAAACGTTCTTTTTTTCTGAAAAAAGCCCATTTATTTATGACTTAGCAACTTGGAGAAATACTTTGTAAGGGAATTCATTTAGTTATGTGAACCCTAGACCTCAATTTTCACAGGTAAATAGTAAAGCAGTTTGACTAATCTTCTAAAGCCAATCCACTTATATTTGACATGGCAATGCTTGTTATGAAACATTTCATGGGCCAAACTCTGTATAGTAGAGCTATTTATATTTTCCTCTCCAGTGAAATGTGAAACTAGTGATATTAAGTAACCACACATATTTTCAGTAGAAGGAACAAAAGTATACATTTAACAGCATCATTATAAAGAAATAGTTTTGTAATATGTTGAAGAACAGGATGCATTCTATACATACTTGGAAGATCATCAAGAACTACAGAAATAAATGCCATTTCTCTTTCATTTGTAGTAGTACAAGAAAATATAAATAAATCTGTTTACACCTACTAGGTAAACCTACATTTAAAAATGTTCAGAGAGTATGGCCTCAAAATCCTTCCTTAGGTGGGATGATTTCAAAACAAAAAATAAAATAATTTTATTGTTTCCCTTTTCTTCATTGTTTATCATAGAGTATTTGGCAAAATCTTTGCTAGCACTGTCATTTATACATTGACATTACATGAAGCAAATAGCTTGGATTAAAGTGAAAATTCTTTCATGCTGTTCTGAAAATAACCCAACTGACTTGAAAACCATGTGTCTCAAAGCTAGCATGACTGAATGGTTCAACATGATACATTATAGTGGTAAAATCAGATAGAAAACTTTTGAAATGTAGTTTATAAATAAAAATTTGAATATTTTAAAGTATACTAAAATGCTAGTTCTTTTAAAAATTAGTTGAATGAAAAGTTTGTTTAAAAATTTACATTTAATAGTAAGTGTCTATTTTACATTTCTGTGCTTTAAAAGAGGTTAATAGCAACTTTGAAAAAAATGGATCATTAAATTTTCCATTTAAGGGATAAAAATGTGGTATCCAGATATAGATATACTAAAAAATCTTCAAATTTAATAAAATACCATCAGAGTTTTGTAGCCCAAAGTATCATAAAGATTGATGTACAGAATAAGTTTTTCCAAAATACTGTTCATCAATGAATAACTCTTTTAGACTTTCTTACTACATTTAGACATACTCTATATCTTATTACATATAGAAATATGACTTTATCTATAGTCTAATCAGAGAAGGCAATGGCACCTCACTCCAGTACTCTTGCTTGGAAAATCCCATGGACGGAGGAGCCTGTTAGGCTTCAATCCTTGGGGTCGCTAAGAGTCGGACACGACTGAGCGACTTCACTTTCACTTTTCACTTTCATGCATTGGAGAAGGAAATGGCAAACCACTCCAGTGTTCTTGCCTGGAGAATCCCAGGGACAGGGGAGCCTGGTGGGTTGCCATCCATGGGGTCGCACAGAGTCGGACACGACTGAAGTGACTTAGCATAGTCTAATCACAAATGTACAGGGAAGTACACGTCTTTACAATGGGATCTTGCAACATTTTAAAAGCACCTTTTTACCTCTAATGCTGAGATGGTAAAGACTCTGCAATGCAGGAGACCTGGGTTCAATCCCTGGGTTGGGAAGATCGCCAGAGAAGGGAATAGCAACCCACTCCAGTATTCTTGCTTGGAAAATCCAATGGCCAGAGGAGCCTGGCAGGCAACAGTCCATGGGGTTGCAAAGAGAAAGACACAGCTGAATGACTCTCACACACACACACACACACACACACAGAGTTGTATGCTGGCAGTTGGACAAGGGCATTTTCCACTCCCATAGTAACAAGGTCAAATGGTGGTGAGGTTCTTGGTGAGGTTTCCAAACACATGAAGTGGGGATGTTAGAAAAAAAGCACTCCTGGAACCATGAGCCCTCTGGATTTAGTGTCTTAGCTTGATGTTCTACATATTTATCCTTCTTTCTAATCCTCAGTCTCTGAACGTTAGACTGCTGCTGTTGCTAAGTCGCTTCAGTCGTGTCCGACTCTGTGTAACCCCATAGACGGCAGCCCACCAGGCTTCCCCATCCATGGGATTCTCCAGGCAAGAACACTGGAGTGGGTTGCCATTTCCTCCTCCAATGCATGAAAGTGAAAAGTCAAAGTCAAAGTGAAGTCGCTCATTCGTGTCCGACTCCTAGCGACCCCATGGACTGCAGCCTACCAGGCTTCTCCGTCCATGGGATTTTCCAGGCAAGAGTACTGGAGTCGGGTGCCATTGCCTTCTCCTAGATAATTGTAAATAACTTCATCTAATACAGCAAAGAAAAATTAAAAAAAAAAAAAAAACAACTAAATTGTGTTTTTATATTCAAAATATTCAGTTCAGTTCAGTTGCTCAGTCATGTCCGACTCTTTGTGACCTCATGAACTGCAGCACGCCAGGCCTCTGTGTCCATCACCAACTCCCAGAGTTTACCCAAACTGATGTCCATTGAGTCGGTGATGCCATCCAACCATCTCATCCTCTGTCATCCCTTCTCCACCTGCCCTCAATCTTTCCCAGAATCAGGGTATTTTCAAAAGAGTCAGTTCTTTGCATCAGGTAGCCAAAGATTGGAGCTTCAACATCAGTCCTTCCAATAAACACCCAGGACTGATCTCCTTTAGGATAGACTGGTGGGATCTCCTTGCTGGCCAAGGGACTCTCAAGAGTCTTCTCCAACACCACAGTTCAAAAGCATCAATTCTTCTGCGCTCATCTTTCTTTATAGTCCAACTCTTACATCCATACATGACTACTAGAAAAACCGTAGCCTTGACTAAACGGACCTTTCTTGGCAATTCAAAGTATATTCAGGGTCATAATCCAATCTATTGTATTTACATTTGTGTGTTTTCTTATATATATTATTTCAAAATGCTATACATAATCAGAACTTCCCTTGATTCTGGGTCATATTATGAATGAGATTGCATTTCCTTTTGCTAGCTTTATTTTTGTAAAACCTTTTTTCTGACCTCTTTGTGAAATCAATATCCAGCATTTATTTATTTACACTAAATAAAAAAGCGTTATAACTAACATGACATTAGGTAACTAAAAATTTTAAACTCTAAAGGGTCACATTATTACACTATTAGGTTTTCTATAAGTGACAATTCATTTAATAAAGCTGAAAAAATATTATGAAATTAGGTAATTTCTAAAACATGATGAACATTTAGAAAAATGAGTAAGAGGGATAGAGAATATTGAAATATAAAATATTTTTAAAACAATAATTATTCACATACCTATAGTCAGTTAATCTAAGACAAAGGAGGTACATATATACAATGGATAAAAGTAACTTTTACAAGTGGTATTGAGAAAGCTGGACATCTAAGTATAATCAATGAAATTAGAACATTTCTTCATGCCATACTCAAAAATAAACTAAGGATGGTTTAAAGACCTAAATGTAAGACATGACACCATAAAACTCCTAGAAGAAGACACAGACAAAACATTGTTGGACATAAATCATAGCAATATTTTCTTAGATCAAGTTCCAAAGGTAAAATAAATAAAAACAATTTTTTAAAAGGTGAACTAGTAAAACTTAAAGTTTTCTGCACAACAAAGAAAACCATAATCAAAATTAAAAGATAACCTATGGAATGCATACAAGGGCTTCCCTTGTTGGTAAAGAATCTGCCTGCAATGCAAGAAACCCGGGTTCAATTCCTGGGTTAGGAAGATCCCCTGGAGGAGGAAATGGCAACCTGCTTCAGTAATCTTGCCTGGAGAATCCCATGGACAGAGGAGCCTGGCAGGCTACAGACCATGGGATTCACAAGAGTCAGGCATGATTCAGCGACTAAACCAACCAACCAAAAGACCAACAAAGGCTTAATTTCCAAAATATATAAACAGCTAACTAATATAACTCAACATCAAAAAATAAACAGTGCATTCAAAATAATAGGCATAAGAGCTAAAGAGATACTTCTCCAAAGAAGACAAACAGATGGTCAACAAGCATCTTGCTCCATCCATATCACTAATTATTTAGTTCCATTCAGTCACTCAGTCATGTCTGACTCTTTGTGACCCTATGAACCGCAGCACACCAGGCCTCCCTGTCCATCACCAACTCCCGGAGTCTGCCCAAACTCATGTCCATTGAGTCGGTGATGCCATCCAACCATCTCATCCTCTGCTGTCCCCTTCTCCTCCCGCCCTCAATCTTTCCCAGCATAAGGGTCTTTTCAAAAGAGTCAGCTCTTCCCATCATGTGGCCAAAGTATTGGAGCTTTAGCTTCAACATCAGTCCTTCCAATGAACACCCAGGACTCCTTTAGGATGGACTGCTTGGATCTCCTTGCAGTCCAAGGGACTCTAATCATTCACTAATTACTAATTAGTAAATAATTCACTAATTATTAGAGAAATGCAAATCAAAACCACAGTGAGGTATCATCTTACACTTAGAATAGCTATTATCAAAAAGTCTACAAATAATTTAAATACTGGAAAAAATGGGGAGAAAAGGGAACCCTCCTACAGTGTTAGTGGGAAGGCAGATTGGTGGAATCACTATGAAAAACAGTATAGAGGTTATTTAGAAAACTAAATATAGCCCTTTCATATGATCCAGCAATCCCAATCCTGGGTATATATCTGAAAAGACAAAATTACTAATTCAAAAAGACACATGGACTCAAATTTTCACAGTAGTCCAATTTACAATAGCCAAAACACAGAAACAACAAAAGTGTCCATCAACAGACAACTGGCTGAAGAAGATGCATATATATACATACACAATGGAATATCACTCAGCCATAAAAAAAATGAAATATTGCCATTTCCAGGAGCATGAATGAACCCAGAGAATATCTTACTTAGTGAGATGAGTTGGACAGAGAAAGACAAATATTATATGATATTTCTTATATGTGAAATCTAAAAAATAATGCAAATGAATGAATACACAAAACAGAAGCAGACTCACAGACACAGAAAACAAACTCATCATTACCAAAGGGGAAACTGAGGGGAGGGGAGGGATAAATTAAGAGTATGGGATTAACAGATAAAAACTACTCTACATAAAATAGATAAGAAACAAGGAGTTACTGTATAGCACAGGAAACTATATTCAATCTTTTGTAATAGCCTATAATGGAAAACAATCTGAAAGGAAATTTATATAACTGAATCCTTTGCTGTACCTGAAACTAACACAACATTGTAAATCAATTATACATCAATATATAAAAAAAAGAAAAACAGAATTACTGAGTATCAAATTGTCCAGATATTTCATCTAAATATGGCATAACAGCATCCCAGTCAAGTTTTCTGACCCTAGATCCTTTATCTGACTTGAAAGAGATAAGCAATTTCATATGTTGGCTGCTGCCAAATTTTTGAAGAATTGTTGAAAAACTACAACATGCAAGACTATCCAAGGTGCTTCACTGAGTTGATTTATTTATTTTTTCTGTTATTATATTTTTCAAAATGCTTAAAAATTAGATTAAAACAATAATTGAAAACATCATATCTTGCCTTTCCAAGTAGTGGACATGTATTCCACTCATGGAAAGCATTGCCAACCTCATTCCAAATATCTAATCTTAAAATGTAGGTCTGTCAGTTTAGAATCTTCATTTCCCTTGTCCAGAAATATCTGATAGGGCATCCACAAAAAATTCACATCAACTCCAGACAACTTTGGCAGAAATAGAATAAGACAGAAAATTATTATGTAGCCAACATGATTGCCAAGAAGGCCAGAAGACCAAGCTTGAGTAAAAATAGAAATTAATACAAGCTAGATACAGTGGAAACATACAAAGTCATCTGAATCCTAGGATAGCTATTAAGATTGCCATAGAATTTTCTATGTAACCCTTGCTGCTGCACAGCTAGATTCTCAATTTTGATATTACTGTTATGGACAACTTTTAACCATCTGACATCAGGATGGCTTTCCCTTCTCCAGACCTCATCTCCATTTCAGGTAGGAGAGAAGACTGAGGACATATATTCTATTATCTCCCAATACTGAATCAGTGCTGTAGCTCTTTCCATCAAAAGGTGTAATAAATTTTTCCATCCTTGCTCTTGGTCAGGTTTTGGCATACATTACGAGAAACAGAGCATCAAAAATGTCTCCGGGAATAAAAGAGATATACAGGCTGCAGTTTGTTTGGTACACACCTTTTATGAAGTAAGAATACAGAAAGGATAAAAATCTGAAATGGGAGGGAAATAATGGAGGAAAAATTAAACAAAAATGAAATGTCAGTTACACAAAGTGGAAACAGTTCTAACGTTACTGTGTGGTTTAATTAAAATAGTCCAATATTTTAAAGAATAAATCTTTCTTATATGTTTTTTTAAAGTATTTTCATGAATTAAAAAGTTATCAAATTCTATTTTTCTACTTTTTGAAATCTGATGGGAATGAGATGATAAGTCTTCTTTTGGATAAAATTTTACTAGAATATTGACTGCTAACAGTGAACTTATGTGACAAGAACCAAAGTGCCATAGAAGTTTAGTTTCATGAGAGAAAGAATATTGTGTCAACCTATTCCTAACTCAATTAACATTTTTTCTATAGATTGCAATGTATTATCCACATACCTAATCATTATGCTCCAGTAAAGTCAACTTGGAAATACTAAAAGAATTTTAATATTTATTTTCTAATAAGGAAATGATCTTTTTCAATTAACATCCACTAAAAGCTTTTAAATAAAATATACTCACTGATACTCTCAGAACTATCATTAACTGGAAAGCTTTTTACTGCATTGCTTTATATTCAGCTTTCCAAATTACTCACAAGATTTCCTTCTTCTCTTGGATGTTTTATAAATTCTGCCCACATCCCCAGAGCTGTAAAGGGGAATCAAAGGGCTTTATCACTTGTTAAGGAGATCCTTTTCCAGTTAAACTATTCCTTGCAACCAATCAATTTGTCAGATCAGAGGCCTATCTTTTGTGAGAGTTCCTCTGAACTAAAGCTGACAGGGTTAGGCCAGGGTCGGTTGTCTGATAAATCAAAGCAAAAGACAACTTAAAGCACTACAGTAGAGAGGGTTAGGGATTAGCACAGATGGAATTATCTGGAAATTGACATTGATAAAAAACATATTTGTAAGAGCTAGCTCACAAGACATTTTTAAAGCTCTCTTATTCCCTGCCCTCTCAAATGACATTTAGATTAATTAGAAAAGTTAGAAAAGAAAGAGACGCATAAGCCATTTATCTACCAAATGGTAAGATTAAAAAAATTAAATCTTGATGGTCCTCAATAAAGAAGCTTAACAAAGATTAAGGGTTATCAATCTTTGCTGTAAGCTATCAAAACTGACTGACCTTAAATTGTAGAGAAATGAGATGCAGTATCACAGAAAGTGTATTGAAAGCATATGTTCCAAAGCTACAAAATTTAGATATTTATTTACTCAAAGTTTACAAATTTATAATTAAAAAAAACAACATTTTCAAAATATTATACTTATCAGAAGCAAACTTATTCCTATAAGGTGTTGTTCATAATTACATCATACTTAAAGCTTAATTTATGTAGAAAATCTTTCTGTGATTGAGTCTGATAAATTCGAAGGTTGTAGTCAATGAATTAGGGTAGCTTACGTTTCTAAGTTTCAGGATCAATCATACAATTTTCTCAATTTATGAGTACTTTATATGCATGAGATATTATGTACTATATCTTATTGGTGTGCCATGTTGTATAAAAGTGAAAAAGTAATGATTGGATATTTTTATAACAGATAAATATAGTAATCATTCCATATGGCTCTAACAGAGAATATTGGTAGATTGGTAGTAATGGCAGATTATCAATCATCTAAATAATTGTCACAAACTTTACAAAAAAATAAGAATTATTGGCTAGGGATCTGGAAAGTGGTACATTTATGTATTTCTCAAAATAAAAGAAGCAAAAGGGTTCTTTTCTCTGCCTCTTGTACATCATAAGCAGACACCAAATTCAATGTAGATTTTTTTTTTCTCAGACTGAGAAAAATGTTCACCATCAGTTCAGTTCAGTTCAGTTGCTCAGTCATGTTCGACTCTTTGCAACCCCATGAATTGGAGCATGCCAGGCCTCCCTGTCCATCACCAACTCCTGGAGTTCACCCAGACTCACATCCATCAAGTCAGTGGTGCCATCCAGCCATCTAATCCTCTGTCGTCTCCTTCTCCTCCTGCCCCCAATCCCTCCCAGCATCAGAGTCTTTTCCAATGAGTCAACTCTTCGCATGAGGTAGCCAAAGTACTGGAGGTTCAGCTTTAGCATCATTCCTTCCAAAGAAATCCCAGGGCTGATCTCCTTCAGAAGGCACTGGTTGGATCTGCTTGCAGTCCAAGGGACTCTCAAGAGTCTTCTCCAACACCACAGTTCAAAAGCATCAATTCTTCAGCGCTCAGCCTTCTTCACAGTCCAACTCTCACATCCATACATGACCACAGGAAAAACCATAGCCTTGACTAGACGGACCTCTGTTGGCAAAGTAATGTCTCTGCTTTTGAATATGCTATCTAGATTGGTCATAACTTTCCTTCCAAGGAGTAAGCATCTTTTAATTTCATGGCTGCAGTCACCAACCGCAGTGATTTTGGAGCCAAGAAAAATAAAGTCTGACACTGTTTCCACTGTTTCCCCATCTATTTGCCATGAAGTGATGGGACCAGATGCCATGATCTTCTTTTTCTGAATGTTGAGCTTTAAGCCAACTTTTGCACTCTCCACTTTCACCTTCATCAAGAGGCTTTTCAGTTCCTCTTCACTTTCTGCCATAAGGGTGGTATCATCTGCATATCTGAGGTTACTGATATTTCTCCCGGCATTCTTGATTCCAGCTTATGCTTCTTCCAGTCCAGCGTTTCTCATGATGTACTCTGCATATAAGTTACATAAGCAGGGTGACAATATACAGCCTTGACGTACTCCTTTTCCTATTTGGAACCAGTCTGTTGTTCCACATCCAGTTCTAACTGTTGCTTCCTTGACCTGCATACAGATTTCTCAAGAGGCAGATCAGGTGGTCTGGTATTCCCATCTCTTTCAGAATTTTCCACAGTTTATTGTGATCCATACAGTCAAAGGCTTTGGCATAGTCAATAAAGCAGAAATAGATGCATTTCTGGAACTCTCTTGCTTTTTCCATGATCCAGTGGATGTTGGCAATTTGGTCTCTGGTTCCTCTGCCTTTTCTAAAACCAGCTTGAACATCAGGAAGTTCACGGTTCACATATTGCTGAAGCCTGGCTTGGAGAATTTTGAGCATTACTTTACTAGCGTGTGAGGAGTGCAATTGTGCGGTAGTTTGAGCATTCTTTGGCATTGCCTTTCTTTGGGATTGGAATGAAAACTGACCTTTTCCAGTCATGTGACCACTGCTGAGTTTTCCAAATTTGCTGACATACTGAGTGCAGCACTTTCACAGCATCATCTTTCAGGATTTGAAATAGGTCATCTGGAAATCTGTCACCTCCACTAGCTTTGTTCGTAGTGATGCTTTCTAAGGCCCACTTGACTTCACATTCCAGGATGTCTGGCTCTAGGTCAGTGATCACACCATTGTGATTATCCGGGTGGTGAAGATCTTTTTTGTACAGTTCTTCTGTGTATTCTTGCCATCTCTTCTTAATATCTTCTGCTTCTGTTAGGTCCATACCATTTCTGTCCTTTATCGAGCCCTTCTTTGCATGAAATGTTCCCTTGCTATCTCTAATTTTCTTGAAGAGATCTCTAGCCTTTCCCATTCTGTTGTTTTCCTGGGAACCTAGTTTAGTAAAAAAAAGACTTATCTTTATAAATAAAAATCAATTAAAATGTTTATTCCATAGGTTCTTTGGATCTTAGTTTGGCAGCCCTTAATTTCTATGTAAAATTATATAAAGAAATATTCTATGTTATTTTATATACCTATATTTACTATATAAGATGGTCAAAGAATGGAATTAAAGGAAAAAAACATTAAAAGAGAAAAATGGAGTCAAATGACAAAGTATTTGAGACTATATCAGATTATTTTTAAGCACTCTCTTACTGATAAAAAAATTTATTAAATTTTCATCACACTTTGAAATAAAAATTGTATAAGTGCTACAATATGTTTATGAGATTTGATTTGCTCTAATGATCATTGTTTATAGAATTTAAGAAATAATATTAAGTAAATTTTTAAAAAATAGTGACTAAACATTAACAATAATATTGTCCTGTAATAGGATTTTTAGTACAATTTTATGAATGCATGTTTCTGACCTATAAGACACCACATCTAAAGCAATATGTTTATTAAACCATTAAATACTTAGAGTACACAAAGTTCTTTATGTAAATGAAATGTTCCAGAGAACTTCATTCAGTATAGAAGCTTCAGCACGTAATTATAAGACCAAAGGGCATCAGGGCAGATATGACAGGCAAATACTTATTCTACACTTACATGATATCCAGAAAATTTATGTCTTTCCAGCAAAATAGAGATAGAGTTTTTCTTAGATGGGAATGAAGAGGGAGAGTCTATCCAAGTGCTTATTTCCTTCATGGAGATAGGAGGCAGATTATTTATAATTTGGAAGAAAGAGATAAAATTGAGTATAATGAAGACTTTTCTATAATAGTATCAAAAGTAGAATGATATGGTTGTCCAGATTCTAAAATTATGAAAAGTGGAGATCCATCTACAGCAAACAAAAGGCATGTTTTTACTGACTCAGAGGAAAAGATAAACACCACATATCTGACCAAAATTATTGAAAGGTAAGACACTCCAACATAGCATCAGATAGGGTAAAAGAAATATCAAGATTGCTTTTCATTAATTAAATATTTCTTTTTTTTTCCTGTTATAAAATTCATTCATGAAAGCATTCAGACATTTTGAGGTTTCGAAAGATGATATACAGGTTTCACTGCAAGGTGCTTTTTTTTTAATTTCTAAATATTCTTTAGGATCAGATAGATATTTCAGAAGCAATAATTCTAGACATATTTATGTCACTAAAAGTACAAGAGACAAACTCCACAGTTTGAAATCACATTGCTGGACCCATCAAGGGTCCAAAAGTAGCTTCACTGAAAGTGTTCATCAAAGATGTACCACCATAACTTATATCAGAAGATGATTTCCTAGGTAATTCAAGTGTTACACAGGGGCATGCAGGAATTCATACAACTACAGTACTCTTTGCTGCTAAGTCACTTCAGTCGTGTCCGACTCTGTGCGACCCCATAGACGGCAGCCCACCAGGCTCCTCCATCCCTGGGATTCTCCAGGCAAGAACACTGGAGTGGGTTGCCATTTCCTTCTCCAATGCAGGAAAGTGAAAAGTGAAAGTGAAGTCGTTGAGTCGTGTCCAACTCTTAGCGACCCCATGGACTACAGCCTACCTGGCTCCTCCGTCCATGGGATTTTCCAGGCAAGAGTACTGGAGTGGGGTGCCACTGCCTTCTCTGACAGTACTCTTTAGCACTTGTTTAAATTAGGAGTAGAATATTAAGACTTCACAATCTGTTACACTAACAATATGAAATGAAATGCTCCAAAGTATGTACCTAAAAGAAGAATACTAGTCATTGCTCTTTAGTGAGACTTCCTCCAAACAAAGAAAAGCTTTAGAGCTCTATTCCAAGATATTTTAAATACTCCTCTTTGCGATAAAGAGAAGCCTTTATTCAATATTCAAATTTCTTCTGCACACCTATCTTAAACCACAAGAGTTGGGTTAAGCATTGAAGAATGATGGCATGACTATTCAAGGGAAGTAGACCAAAGTAAACATTGTGACAATATTCATCAAAGAAGCACCAGAATAGCACAGATGAATGCCAATTTTGGTTCCAAATACCACCAGATAGTTCTTAAGAAATGAAGTAAGCCTTCTGGATTTTCCTGATCAGTTGCTCTCCACCTACCTTTTAAATTAAAATAAAGTGCCATGTCACAGTTGTGTTTATCTCCAATAAAGATTGCAGGTGAGGGTGGTCCCAAAGAACCATCATACAATAATTCAAGATTTAAATACTATGAAGACTCAAACCAGATTTATTTATTTTTTTAATTTTATTTTATTTTTAAACTTTACATAATTGTATTAGTTTTGCAAACCAGATTTAAACTTTTACAGATGCTTCAGACTTCATTGAATTAGGTGAAAGTCCACTTGAAGTTCTCATGTGTATTTGAGTAAGAGGAGATTTCAGGTTATACATCTATTACCAGAGATTGATGAGTTTCTATGTTTCATGGAGGATAAGCCAAAGAGGTCAACTGACACACTTTCTTGTATGCTGAATGAAAGGGCCAGAAGAAGGTCAAACTCTTCTTCAAATATCTTTGTTGCTACCACAGACAATGTAGAAGTTAATGCCCCAAACTAGAAGTCAGCTTATGAAACAATCCTAAAGTATGAGAGTGTGCTTTCATAATTGAATCTAACAACAGTGATAGGTGGATCCAGCAAACAAAACAAATATGCATTTTTTTAAATTTTATTTTATTTTTAAACTTTATAATATTGTGTTAGTTTTGCCAAATAGCGAAATGAATCCGCCACAGGTATACATGTGTTCCCCATCCTGAACCCTCCTCCCTCCTCCCTCCCCATTCCATCCCTCTGGGTCGTCCCAGTGCACCAGCCTCAAGCATCCAGTCTCGCCAGTCCAGGTTCGATGCAAATATGCATTTTGAACTGTTCATCATGAAGTAGAAAATAGCTCCAGAAGAGGTGATTTTTTTTCCTGCCAAGATATTTCAGAAGTCCAAATTGGACCGTGCTTTCTTAATTATATCTCAGCATTTCAAGTTCAGTTAGAAGAGAAGAAGAATGTTATCATTGGGTCCCTCAGGAGTGAAGGACAGGACTCTGATATTCAGATATGGGCCTTAGCTGTTTCAGCATTCCACTTCATCAGTGAGGCTGAATGGGGCTACTACTAGTGATATAGATATGTTTACTTGCCTCAAACACCCAAATGGATCAGAAAAAATGCCATTTGTTTTTTCCTCACTTCTTTGGTACTTGTAATGAGTAAGAACACAGTAAACTAAGAAGAAAAGGAGTGATGGAGATATTATCCTTAAATGTTTTCACCTTATTCTTTACAAAGGAAGAGAGATTTTTTGTGATTTCACACTGTCAGCTTTTTCATCATTCAGAAATTCTGTATTGAACACTTATTTTTAATATGTTCTTCAGATAAAAGTTCCTTTTATCATATGTTTTGAATATTTTTCCATATCCAGGACAGTTTTGCTCTTTTTCTGATTTCATTGGAATATTAAGCCTTTATAATAAATTATCACATCCATGACCTAAGGATATTCTATAGACAGTATATGTTGATATTATCAAATACATATTTGTTATTTATTATTGATATACAAACAGTATGTTTTTCTTTCCTTCATTGTGCTGAAATAAAATAACTGAGAATAAAAAAATATACTTTGGAACATATATGATTTTGCATGGGAAACCATAAACAAAACAAAAACACAACCTAAAGACTAAGACTAAATATTTGCAAACCATGTAACCTACAAGGGATTCATTTCCAAATATAAAAACAACTCATACAATTCAGTAACAACAACCACAAAACTACGATCAAAAAATGGGCAGAAGACTTAAATAGACATTTCTTCAGAGAAGACATACCAAGGGCCAATAGGCACATGAAAAGATGCTCAACATCACTAATTATTAGAGAAATGCAAATCAAAACAACAAAAAAAATAAGAATAGATTATTCTTACACCAGTCAGAATAATCATTAAAAGTCTATAAGTAGGACTTCCCTGGTAGTACAATGAATAAGAATCTGCCTGCCAATGCAAGGGAAACAGATTCAATCCAAGGTCTAGGAAGATTCCACATGCTGAAGTCCTACTCCGTGAGCCACAACTACTGAGCCTGAGGACTGTAACTACTGAAGCTCATGTGCCTAGGGCCTGTGCTCCATAGTAAGAGAAGCCACCACAATGAGAACCCTGTGCACTGCAGCATAGAGTACCCTTCCCTCCCTGCAGCTAGAGAAAGCCCCCACAGCAAGGAAGATCCAGTGGAACCAAAACAATTAAATAAATAAACATTTTTTTAAAAAAAGATGTGCACCTGTGGCTGATTCATGTTAACGTATGGCAAAAATCACAACAATATTGTAATTATCCTCCAATTAAAATTAAAAAAAATATATTAAAAAAAATTTACAAGTAGTAAATGCTGAAGAGGTTGCAGGGAAATGAGAACCCTCCAGCACAGTTGGTAGGAATGTGAATTGGTGCATCACTATAGAAAATAGTATGGAATTTCCTTAAAAACTAAAAACAGAAATGCCATATGATCCAGCAAGTGAGATCCATATGATCCCACTCTTGGGCATATATCCATAAAAAGATAAAAACTCTAATTCAAAGAGATATATGTGACTCAGTGATCATTGCATCACTATTTACAATAGCCAAGACTTGGAAACAATACAAACATTTAACAATAGATGATTAACTTAAGAAGATGTGGTATATAAATATTCAATGAATATTACTAAGTCATAAAAAAGAATGAAATAATGCCATTTGCAGCAATGCAGCTGGAACTAGAGATTATCATACAAGTAAGTCAGAAGAAAAAAACAAAACAAATATCATATATTAACACTTATATGAGGAAACTAAAATACACAAATGAACTTAACTAGAAAACACAAACAGATTCAGATATTGAAAACAAACATATTTACTAAAGAGAAGAGGGGGTGGGAAGCCATAAATTAGGACTTTGGGATTAACACATACAAACTAGTATACATAAAATAGATTAAAAAAAAACAAAACATGGAGAACCATATTCAGTATCCCGTAATAAACCATAATGGAAAAGAATATGATAAACAGAATCACTTTGCTGTATGGCAGAAACTGACAAACTGTAAATCAACTATACTTCAGTAAAAAAATAAATCAGTCTCCCAATAGTTATTTAATTGCATTTTGAATATTTTTTATCCGAAAATGTATTAAAAAATTAAAGTAATAATTAACAATATTGAGCAGTAGTCCCCTTTAATAAAATTCCTGTTTGCTTCTTTGTTAAATTTTGTTCTTTAACTCAGTGTCGTAAAACTATGACCTATAAACCCAAACTCAGACAACACCCTGCTTTTGTAGAGCACACAAGCTAAGACTAGAACTTACATTTTAAAATAAATACAAAAATCAAAAGAAGGATAATATTTCATGTTAATAATAATTATACAAATTTCAAATGTCAACATCCATAAATAAAATTTTATTGGAACAGCTCTGTTCCAGTAAGACCATTTATATACTGTCTATGCTTTTTGTGCGACAATCCTAGAATGGAGTGTTTATGAAAGAGATTGTGTGGCATTCAAAACCAAAAATATTTACTAATTCCTTACCTAAAAAGTTTTCTGAGTCCTGGTTATATCTGCTTTGACTCCTACAGATAAACAGGATGTAGGATTAACACATGAATAGCAAAGACAAAAGCATTCAAGTGGCTTTTTTAAGTTGGAGCAACAAGAAGCCAATCAGAAAGTGAAAAGATTCTGTTAGATGAATTGTTTAGTTCTATTGAACACAATTTGTTCTGTTGTATTGAATTACTGTGTATTACTGTGTTGAATTACTGTTCTGTTGTGTTGAATCACTATGGATTTGTTTGTAGTTAACTGAGGAACTCAGACCACTGAGCTGAAACTGGATAAACCAAAGACTTAAGTACCTTTTCTCACAATTTTCAGCTCTTCTTTTTAATGTAGAAAAAAGGAAAAATATGAATATTTTATAAACAATGTTCATTCTAACATCATTTTGAACCCTGAGGTCAGGGCATAGAAAGTAATTCTCAATCAGTTGTGTCTATTGTTAGGCTTTTCTTAAGATCATGCAAGGTAAACTCCCTTTGGTTCAAGGGCACAAGATTTGTAAATATGCTGAGGAATACCAAGGACACTTCAAAAAACAAGATCTATCAGAACAAGACAGAATATAGTCAGAGGTTATGTTTGCGATAAGGTAGAATCATTTGTCTGATATCGCTTTGGTAATAGAATTCAGTAGCTCCTTCTGACATGTTCTTGGTCTTGCTGGATGGTTGCCCAGCAGTCCATCTGGGGTGTCATTGCACTCCATAAACATGAAGACAAAAGGCAGCTCATGGAGTAGCTAAGCTTAGTTTGGATTCTGTGCATATTAAACAGTAAAAAATAATAAGGAGGGGGGCATGTGGGCATTTTCCCACATCTATTTAATAGTACTGTGACTTTGGACACTCTATTTTTTTTAGTTTTGTGCTCCATTTCTTTTAAATGTGACAAATTCTCAGTAGAATAGAGAAAGGAGGGTTTTATCTAATATGCCTGACACATAATGTTGTGTCTATTTCTAATATTTAACTGATGTGCTAAAAATGTAGCAGAATAAAAATCTCTATCATAATCTATATGAAACAAAATTATCATATTTCAGTGGAAAATAACACTTTCTGCTATTGACTTTACCATAAATATCTATCCAACATAAAAGTGAGCATAAGCTCTAAGTTAGATTTCCTGTATTGAGATTCTCCTCCAACACTTTCTAGCTGTTTTAGTTTGGAGATGTTCCTTAATAGGGTTGAACTTTACTTTTTTTGCATTTATAAAGCTGGGAAACTATCATTCAACACATGTATTTGTTGAGATAATTAAATAAATTGCTACATGGAAAGCAAAATAAGTGCTCCACAAATGTGAACTATATTAAAGTAGAAAAATATTTAACAACTTTGTTAGACAAAATTAGATTTAAATATGTGTTCAGTGTGTTAACTACTTGGGGTGGTAGCATAATTTTATTTAGAAAAAAATCTGGGTTACTGCAAGCATACAGGGATGCATCAAGAACATGATCTTTCTGTCTTGCATTAATACTTTGGTTATATGCAAGCCTAAAATAGAGATCCTAAAACAACAATCCTTTTCAGAACCTAAAATCTCACTTCCAGGCAATACTGTCTTTGTAGTTCTAAGATTCACCATTAAAAATGAAATTCTGATCCTGAAGCTTTCTCCACAGAACTGGTCTACCAGTCTAGGTTGATCTAGAACTTATGACTTCTGATCTATTCTTTCCTTGCCTCATTACACTTCTGGCTTTCTGAGCAGTGAATCACTTCCTCACTTCAGGTCTGTCTGGCAATTATGGTGCTTGGTGGTACTTTAGCAATTTTCTCAACCAGAGAAGCTGTCTCTTAGTTCTTTACCAATGTCCTTGCAAGTTATCTATACTCATTTTTCCTGTTTAGGATTTACTAAGTAAATAAACCATCTAGCTAACTTGAGCATTCATATAATATCCAGCTTACAATTGACCTCCATACTCTGGAACTCCACTAGACTTGAGTGTGTATTGGGGTTATTAAATTTCTTTGTAAATAAATTTCATATTATAAAAGTAGTGAAGCCTCAACAGAGATAAAAGGCCAGATATCATTTTTATCAGAATACATACATAAATACTACATTAAAGTAAGGAATCAATAGAAATATTAGCCATTGAAAATACCCATATATATATGTGTGTGTGTATATATATGTATATGTATACATCTTATTTGGAACACAAAAAATTATAATGGAATTCAAAATACATTTGTAACTGTGACCCAAAAACACAGCATACAATTTAAATGTGCAGCTAAAAAATAATTTAGGTAATATTGACTAGAGTGAATACATTACAAAATAAATTATAATTACTCCACCAGTTATCCTGTATTGTCTTCGGTAATGTTTACTGATATTGGGGCAGGAGGTAATGGTATATGCAGGAGTCTGAGAAGATATGAGCACCTCAAACAGGTGGGTTGTCCTGGACATTTCAACATTGCTTTATATCTTTTTTGGCTTCATGTGATTAAGGCTTCATCTGATTCTAGTCTCAGCTTTAGAAACAGTCCCATGCTGGCTTTGTGCAATTTGGAGCTATCTTGCTTCCCTTCAGATATGTGCATGTATCTCTTACTCCCAAACTGAAGGCTTTTATGATTGCAGACATGTGGATCCCTGCTCAGGTCAGCTGAAATTCACATATTTATAAACTGGAAATGTGGGGCATTAATCTCCCCACCCCTGTCCTAGGGTAATCTTTAGCCAATAAGACTTAAAAGCCAGTAGATAAATGCTTCTCCCTTTCATCGTCCAATCAAACATTTCTAAAATTCATTGTGTCAGGTCACTTAGATATTCCCAGTAGGACTGAACAGCGTTATCCACAGTGGTTGTCAACTTTATAGTAATAAACTTATTGGCTTTTCCTAATTGCCATTTTTTTCTCCTTTCCTATTTTACTCTCCCTAGTTATTCATGCCAGTTATCTGTCTCTGATTTCCAAATAAATTCCCTTGCAGTGAACCCTTGCCTTAAGCCCTGAGTTTGTGGAACCCAGACATAGTCCATGGTACATGACTATTTTGTCCAGCAGTGTGCTAGCATTGCAATTATGAATTATGAACCAAAATGTGACTTTTTCCTTAAGATATGTTATTTAATTTTAATATTGTCATTTACATTTATTCAAGTTGTATAAAGTATAAATAAAAGTTACAATAATTATTTCAATTTATATATAATCCAACTATATTTCAATCACAAATCTGTTTCTTCCAAGTAGATGTCATTTTTTAAAAGAAATCCTTTATATCCTATTTTATATTTACACATTAAAATTTATCTCTAATTTTTGCTTTTTTTAACCAGATAGTTTTCTTTATTTATAAAGAGAAAAATAATATTTGATGATATTTTGTTCTTAATGCTTTTCTCTCATACAGACAACATTCTCCTAATCCTCTCACAGAAGCATTAGTTTTTCTCCTCTCTTTCAGGGCTTTAAAATTCTCTTTGATGTGTTTTCTCTTAAGCAACACTCCAACCTAAGAATAATATCAGCCATATCCATGGGAAATATAGTATTATAAAGTTCAACTTTACTTTATTTTTAAGCATGTCAAGCTAAACTTTACATTTGCAAATATTGTCTACTTATAGGAATAAAACAAAATTAAAATTGATTTTTCTTCTTAGGTGATAGTTTAAAATGTTTGATAGTTTTATTTTCCAGTCCAAATATGTCTTATATACTATATCAGATTTTAATGGAACAATGGCAAACACATGTTAAAAAATTAATCTTTCAAGTGTTCACAAAGTCCATATTTTGATTTTAATCCAGATATCTATATTATGTACAGAATTCTCCTAAATGTTATGAGTTCAGTAAAGCAAACCAGAAACATGCATTTCATTCAAAAGAGTAATTTCAAAAAGCATTGTTGGTTGTTACTAGTGTATAGTGTAAAGTAACTATGAAAAGTGAAAGTGAAAGTGAAGTCACTCAGTCATGTCCAGCTCTTTGCGACTCCATGGACTGTAGCCCACCAGGTTCCTCTGTCCATGGGATTTCCCAGGCAAGAATACTGGATTGGGTTGCCATTTTCTTCTCCAAAAGTAACTATAGTGTATAGCAACTGTGGTTGTTAGTAGTGTATAGAACTTTATACATAAAGTCTTATTCTATCAGAATCCCATGTTTGAGGGAAGAAATTGAATTTTTCTCATGTAGAATGCTAGGTCCACTTGACAAATATCTATGCATTACTCTGTCCCAAAGAAAGGGAATGCCAAAGAATGTTCAAACTATTGAGAGAGTCATTTCCTAGGCAGGCTAAGAAGTCTAATGGTCCCCAAGGAGAGAGGGGTCTGGAATTCTCAAGGAGGAAGAAAGGACAAACTTTTTTTTTCCCCTCTACATTCATTAGGATTATATATACCAATAATGTATCCTGCTTGAGGACAGTCTCTGGAAAAAAACCTTCTGGCTAATCCTATTATCTTAAAATGTCAATAACCTCAGATACACAGATGACACCACCCATATGGCAGAAAGTGAAGAGGAACTAAAAAGCCTCTTGATGAAAGTGAAAGTGGAGAGTGAAAAAGTTGGCTTAAAGCTCAACATTCAGAAAAGAAGATCATGGCATCCGGTCCCACCACTTCATGGGAAATAGATGGGGAAACAGTGGAAACAGTGTCAGACTTTATTTTTGGGGGCTCCAAAATCACTACAGATGGTGACTGCAGCCATGAAATTAAAAGACGCTTACTCCTTGGAAGGAAAGTTATGACCAACCTAGATAGCATATTCAAAAGCAGAGACATTACTTTGCCAACAGAGGTTCGTCTAGTCAAGGCTATGGTTTTTCCTGTGGTCATGTATGGATGTGAGAGTTGGACTGTGAAGAAAGCTGAGCACCAAAGAATTGATGCTTTTGAACTGTGGTGTTGGAGAAGACTCTTGAGAGTCCCTTGGACTGCAAGGAGATCCAACCAGTCCATTCTGAAGGAGATCAGCCGTGGGATTTCTTTGGAAGGAATGATGCTGAAGCTGAAACTCCAGTACTTTGGCCACCTCATGTGAAGAGTTGATTCATTGGAAAAGACTCTGATGCTGGGAGGGATTGGGGGCCGGAGAAGAAGGGGATGACAGAGATGAGATGGCTGGATGGCATCACTGACTCGATGGACGTGAGTCTGAGTGAACTCCGGGAGTTGGTGATGGACAGGGAGGCCTGGCGTGCTGTGATTCACGGGGTCACAAAGAGTCGGACAGGACTGAGCGACTGATCTGATCTGATCTGATCTGATTATTTTAAAATGTAAATTATGGGAGTAGGTCTAGTAAGGTCTTTACAACCTCCAGAGATTCTTTTGATTTACTGTAATAACTAATTGGAGGGTATATAACTCCATTGCTAACACTAGCAAGGGGGTACTCTTTCTGCCCCCTTCTGATGCCTATGTCAGAAGCTTTCTCTATCTCCTTTATACTTTAATAAAACTTTATTATGCAAAAGCTCTGAGCCATCATGCTTCTCTGGCCCTGGATTGAATTCCTTCCCTCCAGAGGCCAAGAATCCCGGCGTCTTTGTGTGGCTCAACAACAACCTTTCACTATCACACAATTGGACTGATTTCACACTCTAGCAAAGTAATGCTCAAAATTCTCCAAGCCAGGCTTCAACAGTACATGAACCATGAACTTCCAGATGTTCAAGCTGGATTTAGAAAAGTCAGAGGAACCAGAGATTAAATTGCCAACATCTGCTCAATCATTGCTAAAGCAAGAGAGTTCCAGAAAATCATCTAAAAACATTTTGCTTTATTGACTATGCCAAAGCCTTTCACTGTGTGGATCACAATAAACTGTGGAAAATTCTAAAGGACATGGGAATACCAGACCATGTGACTTGCCTCCTGAGAAACCTGCCTGCAGGTCAAGAAGCAACAGTTAGAACTGGACATGGAACAACAGACTGGTTCCAAATCGGGAAAGGAATACATCAAGGCTGTATATTGTCATCCTGATTATAACTTACATGCAGAGTACATCATGTGAAATGCCAGGCTGGATGAAGCACAAGCTGGAATCAAGATGACAGGGAGAAATATCAATAACCTCAGATATGCAGATGACACCACACTTAGGGCAGAAAGTGAAGAAGAACTAAAGAGCCTCTTGATGAAAGTGAAAGAGGAGAGTGAAAAAATTGGCTTGAAATTCACATTCAGAAAACTAAGATCATGGCATCTGGTCCCACCAGTTCATGGCAAATAGATTGGGAAACAATGGAAACAGTGACAGACTTTATTTTGGGGGCTCCAAAATCACTGCAGATAGTGACTGCAGCCATGCAACTAAAAGACGCTTGTTCCTTGAAAGAAAAGCTATGACCAACCTAGACAGCATATTAAAAAGCAGAGACATTACTTTATTAATGAAGTCTCGTCTAGTCAAAGCTAAGGTTTTTCCAGTAGTCTTGCATGGATGTGAGAGGTGGAATATAAAGCTGAGCACTGAAAAATTGATGCTTTTGAACTGTGGTGAAGGAGAAGACTCTTGAGAGTCCCTCAGGTTGCAAGGAGATCCAACCAGTCCATCCTAAAGGAAATCATTCCTGAATATTCATTGGAAAGACTGATGCTGAAGCTGAAGTTCCAACACTTTGGCCACCTGATGTGAAGAACCAACCCTTTTGAAAAGATCCTGATGCTGGGAAAGATTGAATGCGGGAGGAGAACGTGACGACAGAGGATGAGATGGTTGGATGTCATCACTGACATGATGGACATGAGTTTAAGTAGACTCTGGGAGTTGGTAATGGACAGAGAAGCCTGGCATGCTGCAGTCCATGGGGTTGCAAAGAGTCAGACACGACTGAGTAATTGAACTGAACTGACTCTGTCTCAACCCAAACAGACTGAAAAACCTTCTCTAACTTTCTCAGTAGTCTTAATAATTTGCTTAATTTTCCTTTTTACCTGTTTCTATTGAAATTTGCAAATATATTCATTATTGCAATCCCTATAGCCTATGTATTCTAAAATATCTGTGTCCTATCTTTGTCTTACATACTGTCCAGGCTTGGTTCATATACTGAGCACCTCTTGTTTAGAATATCACAAATCTTTCCCTCCTTCTATACCACCAGAACTGTTTCCATAACACAAATATAATCTTGTCAGTATGTGTACCATAACACTGGCTTAAAAGCCCTAATTTGGAAGTAAGAATATGTTATAAATTACTTTATCTGCCATTTAATAATTTCAAAGCTTTATTTTCCTAAGAGTCCTTTTAAAAATATAGGACAAAGCAAAATATCCAAGTGGAGATATTGACCTTACATGTTTTCCTGAAGATTAAACGAAATAACACTTGTCAAGCAATTGGTGTACTGTCTAATACATTTTAGGCAGTGAAACATGGTAGGTTTTGCTATTATATATTGTCATCTTTCATTCATAAATTTCAAATTCTTTACCATACATACCCAATCCTGGGAAGTTTGCCACTCTCTGCCAGCCCAGATTCATTTTCCACCAGAAGCCTTTTACTTACTACATCCCAGCAATCGTGCATTATATATAGTTCCCTAAGTACATCAAGCTGCTAGACATTTCCATCTTTTCTTTTCTTTTTTTTTGGCCAAATATATAGACCATTAGTTTATCACTGAAGATTTTCTTGAACATTTTTGGCATTATCTCATCACAGTTTATCTCACTATTTTTCATTTTTACTATCACTACATCCTCTGCAACTTTTTACATCTACACCTGTAATACACACTGAGATTATCTTTGTGTAAACATTTCCTCCCTTAATATGAGAGTTCCTTGGTTGTTTTTGGCAATTCTTTAAACTCCATTTAATCTCTAAGGTTTATAACAATGATTGGGATGCTAGGGATAACTACTAACCTGCATCTTGATACATAAGTGTACGTGCATGGCAACTCTATGGGTAATTTTAAGAAAAAGATAACCAAAAATAATATTGAAATGTTATACCCACCGAGCAACTCTTAAGTTTCTCTATTATTTTAATTCCCTCAATTCATAGGACCAACTGTGAATGTCAGAGATGTCTTCAAAGTCAGTGTTACAAAAGGGTTCCTCACTAGAGAGAGACAAATGCTAAAGCATGTCAAATATGTCAAATACCAGAAAGGGAGAATGGGTTTAATTGATAGAGGGTGGGCTGGGTGTTGAAGATAGACCACAATAGATTTGTGTGCTGTGATGGTAGTCAGGAACAAAATTTATTTTATATCTATTTTTATTTTATTTTATTTTATTTTATTTTATTTTTAAACTTTACATATTTGTATTAGTTTTGCCAAATATCAAAATGAATCTGCCACAGGTATACATGTGTTCCCCATCCTGAACCCTCCTCCCTCCTCCCTCCCCATTCCATCCCTCTGGGTCGTCCCAGTGCACCAGCCCCAAGCATCCAGTATCCTGCATCGAACCTGGACTGGCAACTCGTTTCATACATGATATTTTACATGTTTCAATGCCATTCTCCCAAATCTTTCCACCCTCTCCCTCTCTCACAGAGTCCATAAGACTGTTCTATATTTTATAT
This sequence comes from Bubalus kerabau, assembly GCF_029407905.1. Lineage (NCBI taxonomy): Eukaryota > Metazoa > Chordata > Mammalia > Artiodactyla > Bovidae > Bubalus > Bubalus kerabau. The sequence continues at coordinate 86,407,162 of NC_073625.1, forward strand.
CTATTTTTAAATGAGTATACAGGACACAGGTAGAAAAATATATCCGTGGCTCAGATGGTAAAATCTGCCTGCAATGTGGAAGATCTTGGTTAGATCCCACAATCAGGAAGATCCACTGGAGAAGGAAATGACAACTCACTCCAGTATTCTTGCCTGGAGAATTTCATGGAGAGAGGAGCCTGACAGTCTACAGTTCATCTGGTCATAAAGAGTTGTACATGAGTGAGTGACTATCACTTCACTTCACTTCATGGGTGAGAGCCGAGGGTAGAAGTACCTATCAATAACAGATACTTAAGATAAGGAAACATCTATTATTAACTGCTGATGGGTTCTTTGGGCCTACAGGTATGTTCTTCCCAAGAATATACCCCAAATATGATCTCTTTCTCTCTTTAAGCTCTACCTTGACTAAAAGTAACTGCTGGTGACTTTTATTATTAATATATGCCAATCTCTATTGTTCCTGCATTATTTTCAATCATTTAAATGTAAACTTTGTAAAGTCAAATATGATTTTATTAATATTTTTATCACATTAGTTATTTAATGTCTTTCTTATAGTATTACTTTGGGGATCACCAGGTGGCTCAGTGGTAAAGAATCCTCATGCCAATGCAGGAGCTGAAGATGTGGGTTTGATCCTGGGGTCAGGAAGATCCCCTGGAGGAGGAATTGGCAACCCACTCAGGTATTCTTGCCTTGGAAATCCCATAGGCAAAGAAGCCTGGTGGGCTACAGTCCCTGGGGTTGTGAAGAATCAGACGTGACTAAGTGACTAAGCACAATACTATTACTTAATGCAAGAACTATGAGTGGTACTATATTAACTTTATTTGACAATAATATTCTAGGTCCTTCAGGTCTAAAAATTTCTCTTTTCCCCTCAGATCATATTCTTAAACAGTATTTGTTTATATGTTTATCTTTCTGTAAAGAATGTATGCTTGTAAAGTAAGATGATAATAATATATCATGTGTTAGTTCTTTTCCTATCCCTTATATAATTTCTGATCCAGACAATAAATACTGACAAAATAAATTTTCTACTACTTAGTATGCTGGATTATTTCTTCTACCAATTGAGTATTTTGTTCTGAATACATTCTACAGAAGAAATGAACACTTGGGTTAATGTGGAGTTAATTGTATTCAATAAAAAAAGAGTAGTTTAAAAACCCAATCAAAATCTTGTATTTCCTCTAGTAAGTCTTTAATATTGGGGATAATGTTGGTGATTTAAATTAGTTCTCTTTTTTAAAGAAGAAAGACCAAAGAGAGGCATGGAAGCATACTTGCTATATAATAACTTTTACTTGGAAAATATTTCCAGTGGGAGTGAAATGGGACATTGTAAACACCAAACTTTAAAGCAGAAGGAATATTTTCCCTATTTTGTTTTAGTTAACTTTGCCCAAGTCCCTGAAAATAAAAGTCTTTAAATTTCTTAAAATCTAATAAATTATTAGACCCTAGCCATAGAAGTGTGTTTGTGATGGTTATCTGACAGCACCGTAAAAGCATTTTTCCAGATTAGAAAAGCCTAAAACAGAAAAATATCTATCCTCCATACCACTACATCTGACAACATGAAATACTTTATACAGTTTACAGAGAAGAGGAAAAAAAATCACCCTTTCAGGATCATTTGTCAAATGCGTAAAAGAAAAACAAATTGAAAATTTGGGGTTGTAGCAGAGTGTAGTAAAAAAAAAAAAATTTGCAATGAAGTTTAAGGAATTTATTAATTTTCTGCTTAATTTTCACACAGTAGAAATTAACCAAAGGCCGAAGGGGAAGATTGCTTAAGCAAAAATGCAGTTATTTGGTAAACAGAATAAAATAGATAAATAGCCTATGTTATTTTGCATTCTACAAAGAAAAAGTCAGCAACACTATTTGAACATTCCCAAGTTCATGAAACAGCTTAATAGAAGAGCCCTGAAATTATTCATGATTATAGTACTGTTTTTGGTAACTTTTCAGTCAAGAGTACACAATTTTTGAATTAGTGAATAACAAATGCTACACTTTACACAAATTATCACCCATGAATGTACTCACAGGGGTAAGATATTGATACCTATTTTATTTGCTCCAAAATGGCAGAAGTCGGTGGGAGGAGGGTGTTATTTGCAAAACATAGCCTACCAATTCAAACTAAATTGTCACAAGAACCCCAGAAGCATTAAGGAATTGTTATGTTTTCCTTGCTGGAATTCTTTTGCCTGGAGAATTTCATGGACAGAAGAGCCTGGTGGGTTACAGTCCATGGGGTTGTAAGGAGTCTGACAGGACTGAGTGACTAGCACTTACTTACATTATGCTTCCTGGTAGCTCAGTGGTTAAGAATTTGTCTGCCAATGCAGGAGCTGCAGGATATGTAGATTTGATCTCTGGGTCAGGTACAGGAATGTGCTGTTCAGATGTATCTTCAAGAAAGGGCTAGTTGCCCAGCTATGGAGACTGTGGTTAGTTGGATCCTCAAGTTCTACAACAATTTTCAAGCCAATTCCATGTTATTCTTGAGCCTGGCTCCTCAGTCAATGGCTTAGCAAGGTGTTGCTAGTTGAGAGTCCACTTTTCAACTGCCGATGACCTGTTAGCCATGACCAAGCAAGCCCCAGTGAGGCACTTCTCATGCAAACAATCTTTTCTCTAAAGTTCAGTATTAGTTGATCTGCAATACAGCATTACTGCTCCCCTATGCAACTCCAGTTTGCCCCATTTTTTTTTTCCCACAGTCATTACTCCCCCAGTGACTATATTCTACTCCTAATTACATCAGTTTCTGAGTATGGGAGTCTCCAAACGCCTGGCATGTATTATACCAGGAGTCATCTGAGAAAGTTTTAGGAGGAGGTTTGGGGAGTGGATCACTGAGTGTTCTAGAGTATTAGGATCACATCTGTGCTGGTAGAGAGCGTGCAGGCAGCTCTTGGTACAAAGTGGTGCCAAAATGATAAAGTTTTATCTGGATGTAAGATGGCATGGTACAACAGTAGAGGGAAAGCTCCAGCCCCTCTGATAATTCTGGGATTTGAAATTAAAGGGGAAATGGTAAATACGAGGACAGTGGAATTGATGGTTATTCTAAGTTTCACTGATGGTCTATAGGGAGATAATGAAAGCTGAGGGCAATTATTAGACAATTGAAAGTTAATTACAAGAACCAGAGAATAGCTCTGTGAACTTGAATACAGTAAGTCCTCTACAAACAAACATTCAAGTTGTGAACTTTCAAGGATGCAAATAAGCATTCTCATACCCAATCATGTAAGTTAGTTAATGTGTGTGGTGTGCAGTCATATGCGTGCATCCTCTGCAAGTATTTTTGCGTATTCTATTGTAGAGTACTATACAGAGTACAGTAGTTCAATGTTTTATTTCAAGCCCAGGATGTTCAGAAGCAAATGTAAAAGCAGCTGTGATGTGACTAGTAATGCTAAGAAGCACCAAGTGACAAAGATGGAATCAAAAATGAAATAATTGACAGAGTGGAAAGAGGCAAAAAGATGGCTGTTAATGTGAATTTCAGAGACATTTGGATGTTCAAACAGGGTTGATATATTAGAGCAAAACCAGGGACCTGATTGTGAGAACCTGAAAAAAGAGATTATCTCCCAAAACTTTGACTCTTTAGATATTGCCGGAGTTTCTAAATCTCTCTAGTGGCCTTCTTACCCATTAATACACCAGGAGATGATACAATAGTGTTTTCTACACAAAGCAAGAGGTACCACCCTTACACTCAGGGCTTTATTGATTTTGCACCTTCCCTTTTTCTGGCAATAACATATTTTTATCTTTACCAACCCCTTACAAGAGTACAACCTATGGACTCTTGTAAATCGTTTCAATTAACTGTTCCTGTGTGATTCACGCAATTGCCAAACATGTAGAGATTGTTTGGATTAAAAATAATATTCTCAGAAAACTGAAACCCTAGAATTGAGTCATATTCATATGTTGTAAATTGAATTATGCCATCCCTAAACTAAATAGTGAAGTTCTGTTCCCCAATAAATAATAATGTAGCTTAATTTGGAAATAGGGACTTTGCAGAAGTAATGTCAAGATGAGGTATTACTGGAGGAGGGTGAACCCATAATAATATTTGGCTGGTGTCCTTTAGTAAAAAGGAGAAATTTGCAGATAGAGGCATGTAAGAATACTAAGGTCCGTCTAGTCAAGGTTATGGTTTTTCCTGTGGTCATGTATGGATGTGAGAGTTGGACTGTGAAGAAGGCTGAGCGCCAAAGAATTGATGCTTTCAAACTGTGGTGTTGGAGAAGACTCTTGAGAGTCCCTTGGACTGCAAGGAGATCCAACCAGTTCATTCTGAAGGAGATCAGCCCTGGGATTTCTTTGGAAAGAATGATGCTAAAGCTGAAACTCCAGTACTTTGGTCGCCTCATGTGAAGATTTGACTCATTGGAAAAGACTCTGATGCTGGGAGGGATTGGGGGCAGGAGGAGAAGGGGACGACAGAGGATGAGATGGCTGGATGGTATCACTGACTCGATGATTGTGAGTCTGGGTGAACTCCGGGAGTTGGTGATGGACAGGGAGGCCTGGCGTGCTGCGATTCATGGGGTCACAAAGAGTTGGACACGACTGAGTGACTGAACTGAACTGAAGAATACTGTGTGAGCATCAAGACAGAGATCAGTGATGCATCTAGTCAAGTAACTGACAGAATCTAGGGGAAAAGCACGGAATAGATTCTTCCCCAGAGAAGGAAACAATCCTGGTAATACCTTGACCTCAGACTCCCATCCTCAGGAAATGTGAGACAGTATATTTCCACTATTAAAATACCTAACTTGTGGTACTTTTTTACACAGGTAAAGTGGATGTGGTCAAGCAGCAGATAGCAAGAGTGAACATTGACATGTTAGGAATCAGTGAACTAAAATGGACAGGAACAGGCAAATTTAATTCAGATGACTGTTGCATCTACTACTGTAGCAAAGAATCCCTTAGAGGAAATGGAGTAGTCCTCATAGTCAACAAAAGAGTCTGAAATGCAGTACTTGTGTATGATCTAAAAACAACAGAAAGATCTCTATTTGTTTCTAAGGAAAACTACCCAACATCACAGTAATCCAAGTCTGCTCAAACCACTGATGCTAAAGAAGCTGAAGTTGACCAATTATATTAAAAACTACAAGACCTTCTAGAACTAACATCAAAAAAAAGATGTCCTTTTCATCATAAGGGATTGGAATGTAAAAGTAGATGGTAGAGAGATATCCAGAATAGCAGGCAAGTTTGACCTTGGAGTACAAAATGAAGCAGGGTGAAGACTAACAGAATTTTACCAAGAGAACACACTGGTCATAGCAAACCCCCTTTTCCAACAGCCCCAGAAATGACTTTGCACATGGATATCAACAGATGGTCAATACTGAAATCAGATTGATTATGTTCTTTGCAGCAAAATGGAAAAGCTCTATACAGTCAGCAGGGACAAGACCTGGAGCTGACTGTGGCTCAGATCATCAGCTCCTTAATACAAAATCCAGGCTTAAATTGAAGAAAGTCAGGAAAACTAGGTCATTCAAATATGACCTAAATCAAATCCCTTAGTATTATTATTGAAGTAAGCAATGGCAACCCACTCCAGTACTCTTGCCTGGAAAATCCCATGGATGAAGGGGCCTGGTGGGCTTCAGTCCATGGGGTCGCTAGGAGTTGGACACGACTGAGCAACTTCATTTTCACTTTTCACTTTCATGCATTGGAGAAGGAAATGGCAACCCACTCCAATGTTCTTGCCTGGAGAATCCTAGGGACGGGGGAACCTGGTGGGCTGCCGTCTATGGGGTCGCACAGAGTTGGACACAACTGAAGCGACTTAGCAGCAGCAGTAGCAGCATTATTATTATACAGTGGAGGTGACAACTAGATTAAGGGATTAGATCTGGTAGACAGAGTGATGAAAAACTATGGACATAGTTCTGTAAACCTGTTCAGGAGGCAGTGACCAAAACAATCTCAAGGAAAAAGAAACACAAGAAGGCAAAGTGATTGTCTGAGGAGGCTTTACAAATAGCTGAGGGAAGAAGAGACACAAAAGGCAAAAGAGAAAAGAAAAAATATACCCAACTGAATCCAGAATTTCAGATAATAGCAAGGATAGATAAGAAAGCCTTCTTAAATGAACAATGCAAAGAAATAGAGGAAAACAACAGAATGGGTAAGACTAGAGATCTCTTCAAAATAATGGTGCAATCAAAGGAACATTTTGTGAAAGAATGGGCATGATAAAGGACAAACTGTGGAAGACTCTTAAAGAAATGGGAGTACCAGACCACCTTCCATGTCTCCTAAGAAATCTGTATGCAGGTCAAGAAGGAACAGTCAGAACTGGACATGGAACAACTGAATGGTTCCGAACTGGAAGACCAGTACCACAATGCTACATATTGTCACTCTGTTTATTTAACTTACATGCAGAATGTATCATGTGAAATGCCAGGCTGGGTAAATCACAGGAAGCCCATAAAAAGGGAACCAAGTTGCAGGAAGAAATATCAACAACTTCAGATATGCACTGATACCACTCTAATGGTAGAAAGCAAAGAGGAACTAAAGAGCCTCATGATGAGGGTGAAAGAGGAGAGTGAAAAAAGTGCCATGAAACTCAACATTCAAAAAACTAAGATCATGGCATCTGGTCCCATCACTTTATGGCAAATAGATGGGGAAAACATAGAAGTAGTGATAGATTTTAGTTTCTTGGGCTCCAAAATCACTGTGGATGGTGACTCCAGCCATGAAATTAAAAAATGCTTGCTACTTAGAAAGAAAGCTATGACAAACCTAGGCAGTATATTAAAAAGCAGAGACATACTTTGTTGACAAAGTTCTCTCCCCACTCTAGTACTCTTGCTTGGAGGGTCCCATGGACGGAGGAGCCTGTTAGGCTGCGATCCATGGGGTCGCTGAGAGTCGGACATGACTGAGTGACTTCACTTTCACTTTTCACTTTCATACATTGGAGAAGGAAATGGCAGCCCACTCCAGTGTTCTTGCCTGGAGAATCCCAGGGACAGGGGAGCCTGATGGGCTGCCGTCTATGGGGTCACACAGAGTCAGACACGACTGAAGTGACTTAGCATAGCATAGCATGGTTTTTCCAGTAGTCATGTACAGATATAAGAGTTGGACCATAAGGAAGATTGAACACCAGAGAACTGATGCTTTTGAAATGTGATGCTGAAGAAGACTCTCTTGATAGTCCCCCGGACTGCAAGGAGATCAAACCAGTCAACTACAAAGGAAATCAACCCTGAATATTCATTGGAAGGACTGATGCTGAAGCTGAAGCTCCAATACTTTGGCCACCTGATGTGAAGAACTGACTCATTGGAAAAGACCCTGATGCTGGGAAAGACTGAAGGCAAAAGTAGAAGCAGGCAGCAGAGGATAAGTTGGTTAGATAGCATCACTGAGTCAAAGGACACGAACAAACTCCTGGAGATAGTGGACAGAGGAGCATGGTGTGCTACAGTCCATGCAGTTGCAAAGAGTTGGACAGAACTTAGTGACTGAACAACAACAATAAAGAGTCCTTTCTAGACCTTTTTCAGCCTTGGATAATACTTCTGCAGGTTTAGTAAGCTTCTTTTGTGAAGTAATGCAGTGTTCTTCCCTTACACGTCAAACTCTTTGTTATTACATTTTTACAGGCTGTGTTTGTCAAGATTACCAATTTGTGAATGCCAGTAAGTGGGGATTTCAAATAATGGTTCCCATGGATAACCTAAGTCCCACACATTAACCTACTTATTGGCATTTTGTAGAAGCAAGCCTACCGTTTTATGTTAATTAGAACAATTATCCCTCTCAGTAACTTAATTCTTTTCTTTGTTGTTAGAATACTGACAATAGAAGTCCAAATGCCTAACTGCACTAACAGCATTAAGGATTCTATGCCTTTTGGGGAAAGCATTCTTCCCCTGTGAGCCAGTGTATCTAGTCCAGCAGAGTGAAATGTATGGTACATCCAGCAAAAATTCCCCAAGTGGATCACAGGAATGTTCATATGTACATGCATGGGGTTCCACCTGTATATTACACCAATAGGAAACAAGAAAATCAAAAGCCACCAATTAAAGGTATCTTTTTATTCCTAGATGAACAGTGCCCTAGCCTTAGCCGTATTCTTCTAAGACTTAATTTTTTAGAGCAGTTTTAGGTTCAGAGTAGGAAGATGCAGAGGTTTCCCATATATAACCTGCTCTACACTCACATAGACTTCTCTGTTATCAACTTGTCCCACCAGACTACCAAATTTCTTACAACTATATTGATATATGTTAATCACCAGTTCAGTCTTCAGTTCAGTTCAGTCACACACTTGTGTCCAACTCTTTGCAACTCCATGGACTGCAGCATGCCAGGCCTCCCTGTCCATCACCAACTCCTAGAGCTTACTCAAACTCATGTCCATTGAGTAGGTGATGCCATCCAACCATCTCATCCTCTGTTGTCTCCTTCTCCTGCCTTCAATCTTTCCCAGTATCAGGGTCTATTCAAATGAGTCAGTTCTTTGCATCAGGTGGCCAAAGTATTGGAGTTTCAGCTTCAGCATCAGTCCTTCCAATGAATATTCAGGACTGATTTCATTTAGGATGGACTGGTTTGATCTCCTTGCAGTCCAAGGGACTCTCAGAGTTTAACAACACAGTTCAAAAGCACCAATTCTTCTGTGCACTGCTTTCTTTATGGTCCAACTCTCCCATCCATCCATGACTACTGGGAAAACCATAGCTTTGACAAGACAGACCTTTGTTATCAAAGTAATGTCTGCTTTTAAACATGCTGTCTAGGTTTGTCATAGCTTTCCTTTCTGTTACACTTATTCATCTCTGTTTATCCTCAACCCTTGGCAATCACTGTTTTTTTTACTGTTTTCATAGTTTTGCCTTTTCCAAAACTCGTATAATTGGAATCATACAGTATGTAGTCATTTCAGATTTCCTTCTTTCATTTAGTAATGTATATTTAAGCTTTCTCCGTGTCTTTTCATGGCTTGATTTTTGAGTACTGTATAGTATTCCACTATCTGATGTGCCATAGTTTATTTATCTGTTCACCCATTGAAGAATATCTTGAATGCTCCCAGTTTTAGCAGTTTTGAATAAAGTTGCTAGAGATATCCATGTGCAGGTTTTAATGAACACATGTTTCATGGATCATATAGTAACAGCACGGTGAATTTTGTAAGAAACTGCCAAACTTTCTTCCAAAGTGGCTCTACCATTTTGCATTATCAGCACCAGTGAATCAGAGTTGCTGCTGCTGTACATCCTTGTCAGGATTTGGTATTGCCAGCATTCCAGATATTAGCCATTCTAATAGGTGTGAAGTATTACCTCATTGTTGTTTAAATTTGCATTTCCCTGATGACATATGATGCGAAGCATCTGTTCATTGTTTATTTGCCACCTGAACATCTTCTTTGGTAAGGTGTATGTTAAGATCTTCAGCTTATTTTTAAATGAGCTTGCTTATCTTTATTCAGCAATAAGAGTTTTGATAGTTTAAGACTTTCTAGGGTTCTTTGTATTTTGTGTATAACAGTCTTTTGTCAGCTGTGACTTTTATAAATATTTTCTCCCAGTCTGTGATTTATTCTCTCATTCTCTTAATATTGTATCTCACAGATCAAACATTTTTAATTTTAATGAAGTTCAGTTAACCAATAATTTATTTCATGGATCATCTGTTTGGTGTTATATCTAAAAAGTCATCTCTACACTCAAAATTATCTGGGTTTTATTCTATGTTATCTTCAAGGAATTTTTAGAGCTTCTAACACTTTGTTATACAGAGCAAATTCAGACTTTTTCCCTGGTCTAAAGCCATACCCAAGGAAATTAGTTATGTGAACTCATCACCAACAATAAGAATGCCAAAAACATCACTATAACAAAGACAGAGAAAAAAATCAAGATGTTTTAATAATAGAAAGTTCTTTCTTTTTTAATTTATGGATTATAAACAACTACATTCCAGCCAGTTTTAAAGTAACATTCCTCCCTCTGAAACAGTATGTATTATATGGAATTTGCCATTGGATATCACATATAGTACTGGGAATAAAGTTAAACTAGAATTAATTCAAAAATGTCACTTTTTCACTGCTGAGGGACTTGAACAGGAAAAACTTAATTATGAAAATGTTCAAATCAAATGAATGTGGTCTTGGAGCATACTTTCATTTTGATTTCTCTATTACTGCCTCTAAGACTATCTTGTATTTCTTTTTCCTTATAGGATATTTTATAACTGTGCAAATATAATTTTATGTTAATACATATGTTTTTACTGTTTCTCTTTTGCTAACTCTGAGAACTAGAGAGCAGAGGTAAGCCATCCTACCCACTGCTCTATTCTCAAAGCCTAGCAAAGTATGTGGCACTTAAAAGGACTCGTAATAAATGAAGGTATGGTAGTTTGTGGGTTGAAGGGTATATGTATTCATCATGCTGCTGCTGCTACTGCTGCTCAGTCACTCAGCCGTGCCCGACTCTACAACACCATGGACTGTACCCCCGAGACTCCTCTGTCTATGGGATTTCCCAGGTAAATACTAGAGGGGTGATTTTTCTTTCTTCAGGAGATCTTCCCAATCCAGGGACTGAATTCACCTCTCTTGCTTGGCAGGCAGATTCTTTTCCACTGAGCCACATGGGAAACCCATGTATTCATCATATTACTGTTTTAATAATTAAAGCTACTATTTACTGAGGACATAATGCATGCCAGAAAATATGTCTTTTATATTCACAGAATACATTTTAATTTTGACCACTTCATAATTATTATTCCCAATTTGCTGGTGAAACACAGAGTAAATAAAATGTCGCCAGGTAGTGACCAAGCTAGGATTTGATACACTCCAAAGCCCAAGCCCTATATTTTCTCTTGTTTTATGTATATGTTTAAAAATGTTATATGTGGATTTTAAGAAGTTAAATATTAAAACTGCATTTTACTTTCCTGCTATTTTATCTTCTTTATTTAAAAATTTTCAGCAAAGGCTAATCTCCCAATCAATCTTAAAATTACCCTTATAGAATTTGAAGTTATTTGTTTTATGTACTTATTCAGATCAGATCAGATCAGTTGCTCAGTCGTGTCCGACTCTTTGCGACCCCATGAATCGCAGCATGCCAGGCCTCCCTGTCCATCACCAACTCCCGGAGTTCACTGAGACTCACGTCCATTGAGTCAGTGATGCCATCCAGCCATCTCATCCTTTGTCTTCCCCTTCTCCTCTTGCCCCTAATCCCTCCCAGCATCAGAGTCTTTTCCAATGAGTCAACTCTTCACATGAAGTGGCCAAAGTATTGCAGTTTCAGCTTTAGCATCATTCCTTCCAAAGAAATCCCAGGGCTGATCTCCTTCAGAATGGACTGGTTGGATCTCCTTGCAGTCCAAGGGACTCTCAAGAGTCTTCTCCAACACCACAGTTCAAAAGCATCAATTCTTTGACGCTCAGCCTTCTTCACAGTCCAACTCTCACATCCATACATGACCACAGGAAAAACCATAGCCTTGACTAGACAAACCTTTGTTGGCAAAGTAATGTCTCTGCTTTTGAATATGCTATCTAGGTTGGTCATAACTTTCCTTCCAAGGAGTAAGTGTCTTTTAATTTCATGGCTGCAGTCACCATCTGCAGTGATTTTGGAGCCCCAAAAAATAAAGTCTGACACTGTTTCCACTGTCTCCCCATCTATTTCCCATGAAGTAATGGGACCAGATGCCATGATCTTCGTTTTCTGAATGCTGACCTTTAAGCCAACTTTTTCACTCTCCTCTTTCACTTTCATCAAGAGGCTTTTTAGTTCCTCTTCACTTTCTGCCATAAAGGTGGTGTCATCTGCATATCTGAGGTTATTGATGTTTCTCCCAGCGATCTTGATTCCAGCTTGTGCTTCTTCCAGCCCAGTACTTCTCACGATGTACTCTGCATATAACTTAAATAAGCAGGGTGACAATATACAGCCTTGATGAACTCCTTTTTCTATTTGGAACCAGTCTGTTGTTTCATGTCCAGTTCTAACTGTTGCTTCCTGACTTCTTACCCTGTGCTATTTGTTGGTTTAATAAGCAAAAATTGAGCCATCCCCTGGTTTGGTTGTTTTCTTCATACTCAGAAGAATGTGAAGCTAATCTTTATTCTTGTAATCTCACAGCTTTGGGAAAATTATAAATAGGTGATTGCCCCATAAAGGTCAAGAATCACTGATAGAAGTGAACTTACATTGGATAACTTTGACCAAAGTTTCAATAAGGTTTTCCCTAAACAATTGTGCTGTCAGGCATATTGTCACGTCCCCAAATTGCTGTTGCTAAATCGCTTCAGTAGTGTACGACTCTGTATGACCCCATAGATTGCAGCCCACAAGGCTCCTCCATCCCTGGGATTCTACAAGCAAGAAACCTGGAGTGGGTTGCCTTTGCCTTCTCTGGTCCCCAGTTTGATTTCAGACTTAAGGAGTCTTGGGTATCATCTGGGAAATGCTAAAGTGAGGGATTAATTTACCCAGCTACAAGAAGGATCTGGTCTTTAATATTGTACTTCCTTTCCTAAATAATTTATAATGATTAGATTTCAATTATTAGTATTGCCAGTCGTGGAGAATTTGAAGTTTTTAAAATTTTATTATATAAATGCACTTTACCTAAATACATAATGAAATTTTATTTTTATGTTTTCTTTCTGTAGTAATCATTTTATCCTAATTTCAAACAAAATCTCTGTATAATTTTGAGTGGAAAAGAACTTGTATATTTGAAAACTTCCTGTTAAGTTTAGTCGCTCAATAGTGTCCAACTCTTTGCGACCACATGGACTGCAGCACGCCAGACTTCCCTCTTTATCACCAACTGCTGGAGCTTGCTCAAACCCATGTACATAAAGTACATAATTTTCTTTGTAAGATGTACAAAGTTATGTACATCAATCTTTCCCAGCATCAGGGTCTTTTCCAATGAGTCAGTTTTTCCCATCAGGTGGCCAAATTGTTGGAGTTTCAGCTTCAGGCTCAGTCCTTCCAATGTATATTCAGGATTGATTTCCTTTAAGATTGACTGGTTTGATCTTCTTGCAATTCAAGGGATTCTAAAAAGTCTTTTCCAACACCACAGTTCAAAAGCATTAATTCTTCAGCGCTCAACTTTCTTTATAGCCCAACTCTCATATTCATAATGACTACTGGAAAACCATAGCTTTAACTAGATGGACCTTTGATGGCAAGCTAATGACTCTGCTATTTAATAAGCTGTCTAGGTTAGTCATAGCTTTTCTTCCAAGGAGCAACCATCTTTTAATTTCATGGCTGCAATCACCATCTGCAGTAAATTTGGAGCCCCCAAAAATGTCTGTCACTGTTTCCACTGTTTCCCCATCTATTTGCCGTGAAGTGATGGGACTGGATGCCATGATCTTAGTTTTTTGAATGTTGAGTTTGAAGCCAACTTTTTCACTCTCCTCTTTCACCTTCATCAAGAGGCTCTTGAATTCCTCTTCACTTTCTCCCATAAGGGTGATGTCATCTGCATATCAGAAGTTACTGATATTTCTCCTAGCAGTCTTGATTCTAGCTTGTGTTTCATCCAGCCCGGTATTTCACATGATGTACTCTGCATGTAAGTTAGATAAGCAGGTGACAATATACAAACTTGATGTACTCCTTTCCCAAATTGAAACCAGTCCATTGTTCCATGTCCAGTTCTAACTGTTGCTTCCTGACCTGCATATAGGTTTCTCAAGAGGCAGGTCAGGTGGTCTGGTATTCCCATCTCTTTCAGAATTTTCCACAGTTTAAAAAAAAAAAAAAAAGAATTTTCCACAGTTTATTGTGATCCACACAGTCAAAGGCTTTGGCATGGTCAGTAAAGCAGAAATAGATATTTTTCTGGAACTCTCTTGCTTTTTTGTGATCCAGCAGATGTTGGCAATTTGATCTCTGGTTCCTCTGCCATTTCTAAAACCAGCTTGAACATTTGGAAGTTCACGGTTCACATATTGCTGAAGCCTGGCTTGGAGAATTTTGAGCATTACTTTACTAGCATGTGAGATGAGTGCAATTGTGTGGTAGTTTGAGCATTCTTTGGCATTGCCTTTCTTTGGGATTGGAATGAAAACTGACCTTTTCCAGTCCTGTGGCCACTGCTGAGTTTTCCAAATTTGCTGACATACTGAGTGCAGCACTTTCACAGCATCATCTTTCAGGATTTGAAATAGCTCAACTGGAATTCCATCACCTCCACTAGCTTTGTTCGTAGTGATGCTTTCTAAGGCCCACTTGACCTCATTCTGTCAGACCTCTCCACCATGACCTGCCTGTCTTGAGTTGCCCCACAAGGCATGGCTTAGTTTCATTGAGTTAGGCAAGGCTGTGGTCCGCGTGATTAGATTGACTAGTTTTTTGTGTTTATAGTTTCAGTGTGTCTGCCCTCTGATGCCCTCTTGCAACACCTGTCTTACTTGGGTTTCTCTTACCTTGGAAGTGGTGTATCTCTTCATGGCTGCCCCAGCAAAGCGCAGCCGCTGCTCCTTACCTTGGACGAGGGGTATCTCCTCACAGCCACCCCTTCTGACCTTGAACGTAGAGTAGTTCCTTTTGGCCCTCCTGTGCCTGCACAGCCACCGCTCCTTGGATGTGGGGTTGCTCCTCTAGGCTGCTGCCCCTGACCTCTGACATAGGGTAGCTCCTCCTGGCCACTGCCCCTGGCCCCGGATGTGGGCTAGCTCCTCTCCTGCGACTTCACAGTCTGGCTCTCTCAGCAGCCGCCCCTGACCTCGGATGTGGGGTTAAATCAGTCAGATCACATGGCAAAGCTCACTATTCCTAATTAATTAGCTTAAATGACCACATAATACTATTCAATCTATTTTTGCTCTATTTTAATGTCAATAATTTTATTAAACATTTCTTAAGTATTTTATATACAGTTTGATAAACTAGGTAATTTGACAATGCCATGGTGAAGCTAATCACTTCAGAAATAATTTACTGAAATACCTATAAGTAAGAATGCATTACTTAGTTTAATATATTTTTTGTTACCTCCTTACTATTCTTTCAGTTTTTATAATAATTTTTCATCTGTTTTCTTTTCTACTGTAAAAATAATCTTAAAAATTTTAAGCCATTGTGTTTGAGAACTATGGAAACATTTAGTCAGTCTCACCAATTCACTATTTACGTGTTGCCTTAATACAGTTAAGACAAAAATCTGGAATCTGTATAAGTCTGCTATAATAGAGGCACTAACTGTATCTCATCTGTTCATATATTTAGTCTTATTTCTCCTTATTTTATATACTTTCATTTCCTGTATTTTATTCAATTGCATGTAGGTCACTCCTAGAATTGAATATGTGTACAGTTCAGTTCAGTCACTCAGTCATGTCCGACTCTTTGCGACCCCGTGAATAGCAGCACGCCAGGCCTCCCTGTGTTCACCAGCATCACCAACTCCCAGAGTTCACCCAGACTCATGTGCATGGAGTTGGTGATGCCATCCAGCCATCTCATCCTCTGTCATCCCTTTCTACTGTCCCCAATCCCTCCCAGCATCAGGATCTTTTCCAATGAGTCAACTCTTCACATGAGGTGGCCAAAATATTGGAGTTTCAGCCTCAGCATCAGTGCCTGGAAAATCCCGTAGGCGGAGGAGCCTGGTAGGCTGCAGTCCATGGGGTTGCAGAGTCGACATGTCCAACCAGTTCATCCTAAAGGAGACCAGTCGAACACCCAGGACTGGTCTCCTTTAGGATGGACTGGTTGGATCTCCTTTCAGTCCAAGGGACTCGCAAAATTCTCCAGCACCACAGTTCAAAAGCATCAATTCTTCGGCGCTCAGCTTTCTTCACAGTCCAACTCTCACATCCATACATTACCACTGGATAAACCATAGCAAAGTCACCTAAATTAAAACTTATTAAGTTCCATAAATTCCAAAAATAAAGTCTCTGATCAGAAGGCCACAGACTATGCATTAATAGAAAAAGAAAGAAATGAGTCATCCCCTCTGAAATTTATATCTTTATTAAGTGACTCCTGCAAGAGAAAAGATATGAATTGAAATTGCAAGATTTCTCCAAATAAAGAGAAACTACATATCAGAATATATTAAGATCATTTAAAAGAATTATATTGATAAAATTTTGTTAAATAATTTTAAATAATTTATAGATGGAATATGATTTACATAGCTCTATGTAAAACCTATATATAGTGACTTAATATTGGATTTAAATAGCTCTATCCAAATAAATTAAAAAACCCAGATGAAATGACTTGGTAATAGCACCCCCTACAAATGACACATTAGTTATAAGAGTAAAAGTTCATCTTCAAAATAGAAAGACCTGTGGGATATCACCTTAAATAGGTGGTCAAAATGAGCACTGCTGACAATGTCTGAAACTGTCTGACATGTATGTGTCCTCTGATGTGATGCATTTGAAAACACAAAATATCTTGCTTAAAGTATCCTTGCAAAGTATATTTGTGTGTGTGTATGCGTGTTGCATCTTGAATCTAATGTTGAAATAATCATATACATTAAATATAATACCTTCTGTAAGGCAATGTCCAGATTATTAAAACTGTTAACATCTTGAAAGAGATTAGAAAAAGGAAAAATTATATATATATTGAATAATCACTGAACTATTCATATATGTGTGTGTGTGTGTGTGTGTGTGTGTATGTAAGAATATGTATATTTATTCATTCATGTCAGATTTCCTGGGAGTGATCATGGTATCATGGTAATGGACAAATGAATTCTAAAGAATTTAATGGACAAATATAATGAGGTCTGCAAATTACTCTCAACTTTTTAAAACAAGAAGGAAAAAAATACATACATAGATAAATATAGGAACCAAATGTAGCAAAATCTGGCAAATTGTTAACAATTTGTTAATCTGTGTTAAACTGTGTGAAATGCTTAATGTACCTTCAATTTTTTTATAGTTCAAGAATTCTCAAATAAAAAGTTGGGAAAAACTGAACATTTAAAATGTCAACTATTGATATAACTTTTTCATAAGTGTGTGTTAAGACATGAATCCTCAGGGCATACAATATTTTTAGAATCACAATTATGATATAATTTATGGATTTAGTTGACCATATTCTCTCTTTCTCTCTCTGTACACACACACACACACACACACATGTCATAATTAACTTGCAATATGTAGCATTATGGGGGTTTTCCTGGTGATTCAGAGGATAAAAAATCTGTCTTCAATGCAGGAGACCCAGATTTGATCCCTGGGTTGGGGATAGCCCCTGGAGAAGGGATTGGCTAACCACTCCAAGATGCTTACCCGGAGAATTCCATGGATAAAGGAGCCTGACAAGCTACGGTCCATAAGGTCACAAAGAGGCAGATATGACTGAGCAACTAACACACACACACACACACACACACACACACATATGCAGTATTATAATCTTATTTTACTTTATCCGTCTTTGGAATATTATTGGTCCTAATTGGAAAACAAAAATTGGATGAACTTTTTTTTTTTACCTATTATAATAAAGAACTCCTTTTGAGTAAAAAATAAAACTATATCAAACAGCTAAAGCACAGCTGAAGTCAATCAATAGCATTTGAACTAACAAGCTTCAAATACAGCTAATGGTGTAATCAAACTGAAAAGGAGGTTCATTATGGAGTGCTTGGATTAAGGTCAAAATGAGTACAAGGAAGCATTTGCATTATTGTGACAATGTGCAATCCTGTCACTTAAACATTCCATTAAAAACAAAAGATAGGCAGGGGTTCTCTGCTCTTACTTTTTTATAGCTGAAGTCATTATCAGTCCATATTGAGGCAAAGTGCTTATCCACTTGAGCTGTTCCTTTTAATTCCGGAATGCCCACACAAACTTTCAGTTAGCAGTGTGACTTGACATTTAAATGCAAATATCTCAAAAGTCTTCTGAAAGAGTTAATCTCCTTATTAAGATTGGCTTAAAGAAAACAATTTTGATGAATTTAATATGTAGAACTTGTGTTCTCCCTGGAACCCATTATACCCTTTTACAGATTAATATAGTAGCTGCTGTTGCTGCTGCTAAGTCTCTTCAGTTGTGTCCGACTCTTTGCGACCCCATAGATGGCAGCCCACCAGGCTCCCCCGTCCATGGGATTCTCCAGGCAAGAATAATGGAATGGGTTGGCATTTCCTTCTCCAATGCATGAAAGTAAAAAGTGAAAGTGAAGTCGCTCAGTCGTGTCCGACTCTTTGCGACCCCATGGACTGCAGCCTACCAGGCTCCTCCTCTGCCTATGGGATTTTCCAGCAAGAGTACTGGAGTGTGGTGCCCTTGCCTTCTCCTAATACAGAAGCACTACTATGCAAAAACTTCATAGCTAGACACAGAATTTTATTAACATGTGTCACAATACCTAAAATCCAAAACTGATGTCATTTGAAACATGTAAAATATCATGTATGAAATGAGTTGCCAGTCCAGGTTCGATGCACGATACTGGATGCTTGGGGCTGGTGCACTGGGACGACCCAGAGGGATGGAATGGGGAGGGAGGAGGGAGGAGGGTTCAGGTTGGGGAACACATGTATACCTGTGGTGGATTCATTTTGATATTTGGCAAAACTAATACAGTTATGTAAAGTTTAAAAATAAAATAAAATAAAAAAAAAAACAGTTCTTAAAGTTCAAAAAAAAAAATAAAAGCCTTTATTTAATTTGTTATAAAAAAAAAAAAACTACAACAAAGCAACCAAAGGACACTATAAATAGTTTATATACTGTCACATCCCGTATTGCATGCAATTTCCCTTTACTCTGAGATAAACATTCTACCTCAATGATATCTATCAATAAATAGTAACTGACAAGAGAAAAGAAAATCAAAATCAGATAAATGTTGAGTGAAGACACCAAAAAACTTCCCTCAAAGATAAATATCTTCATTTATATTGAGAAATTTTCCACTGAAATTATATGTAAAGTATATAATTTCTGGTTATATAAAAATTTTTTAAAGGTACAGTTTGTTAATCACTTCAGTCATGTCCATCTCTGAGCAACCTATGAACTAGAGCCCTCTAGACTCCTCTGTCTTTGGGATTCGACTATGCCAAAGCCTTTGACTGTGTGGATCACAATAAACTGGAAAGTTCTGAAAGAGATGGGAATATCAGACCACCTTGATCTTCCTCTTGAGAAACTTATATACAGGTCAGGAAGCAACAATTAGAGCTGGACATGGAACCACAGACTGGTTCCAAATAGGAAAAGGAGTATATCAAGGCTGTGTATTGTCACCCTGCTTATTTAACTTATATGCAGAGTACATCATGAGAAATGCTGGGCTGGAAGAAGCACAAGCTGGAATCAAGATTGCTGGGAGAAATATCAATAACCTCAGATATGAAGATGACACCACCCTTATGGCAGAAAGTAAAGAAGAAACAAAGAGTCTCTTGATGAAAGTGAAAGAGGAGAATGAAAAAGTTGACTTAAAACTCAACATTCAGAAAACGAAGATCATGGCATCTCGTCCCATCACTTCATGGGAAATAGATGGGGAAACAGTGTCAGACTTTATTTTTTGGGGCTCCAAAATCCCTGCAGATGGTGATTGCAGCCATGAAATTAAAAGACACTTACTCCTTGGAAGGAAAGTTATGACCAACCTAGATAGCATATTGAAAAGCAGAGACAATACTTTGCCAACAAAGGTCCGTCTAGTCAAGGCTATGGTTTTTCTAGTGGTCATGTATGGATGTGAGAGTTGGACTGTGAAGAAAGCTGAGTGCTGCAGAATTGATGCTTTTGAATTATGGTGTTGGAGAAGACTCTTGAGAGTCCCTTGGACTGCAAGGAGATCCAACCAGTCCATCCTAAAGGAGACCAGTCCTGGGTGTTCATTGGAAGGACTAATGCTGAGGCTGAAACTCCAATACTTTGGCCACCTCATGGGACAAGTTGACTCATTGGAAAAGACCCTGATGCTGGGAGGGATTGAGGGCAGGAGGAGAAGGGGACAACACAGGATGAGATGGCTGGATGGCATCATCGACTCGATGGGCATGAGTTTGGTAAACGCTGGGAGTTGGTGATGGACAGGGAGGCCTAGTGTGCTGCGATTCATGGGGTCGCAAAGAGTCAGACATGACTGAGCCACTAAACTGAACTGAACTCAAGGAAAGAATAATAGAGTGGGTTGCCATGCCCTCCTAAAGGGAATCTTCCAGGATAAAACCCACAATTCTTACAACTTCTGCATTGTCAAGCAGGTTCTTTACCACTTGTGCCACCTGGGAAGCCAAAGCCATTTCCTTCTCCAGGGGATTTTTCCAAAATAAGGATCAAACTTGCATCACTTGAGGCTCTTGCATTGCAAGCAGATTCTTTACCATTGTACCATCTGGGAAGCCCCATGATTTTAAAGGTGTTATATGCAAGTAAGTACGTTATTAACAACCCTCAATCATACTTTGATTACTACTATTTTATGGCTTAAGACTTTTTTGAATTGTAAATCTGTTTAATATTCAAGGAAGAAGAAGCCTAAGCACTGCAAGTATTCAACTCTTTATTATGGTAACCAAAAAAAAAAAAAAAAAAAAGATTAAAGAAAAAGTGAGAAAAACAACTTTGACAGACCCTAACAATGCATTTTTTAAGTTGAGGAAACCAAAGTTCAAAACAAACAATTAAAACCAGTTGGCATATTCTACTACATTTGAAGATATCCACTACAGGTGGATAATAAGAACTCCACAAATAATGTAGAAAAGTTTAAATTCACTAAGAGGTTCTGTACTTCTGATTCTATGTATTCTATTTGAGTAAATCTGAAAATTATAGAGATCTAGAAACATTTTAGCAGACTTACTGAAATACATCAAATATGTCTGATTGAATCTTCCAGTCTCAAATAACTTGACCAGATACATGCAACTTGCTGTAAAAGGTATTGTGTTCCTATGCTTAATTAAACCATGTGAAATTCTAGGATGTGTTATTCATCATACTAGCATTTCCCTATTTCAACTTTGTATTACATTCAGCTACCTCTCTCTTTTGAAGTTTAATTATCTTTCTTAGGAGGGAAATAAATTAGCCAATTTGGCTGTGAAATTCACTAAAGAGAGCTCTCAGTTTCCATTTGTCCAGGTTTCTGTGATCAGGGATGATAAAACACATAGGATCTATAATCTTTTTATTCCAGAAAAAAAAAAAAAAACAGTTTTTTATCCTTTACATTTATATGACACATTGAAAATACTAGCATATCTTTTGACTTACACACTTAAAAATTATTACCACACTTCAAGAATGAAATTCTATAATTTGTATCTGGATATATTATAAAGCTACTCTTTCTCCCTTTTTTATTTCTTGCTTACTGCTTCAATTTTTAAAAATATTTTTATTTATAGCACTTGGTTGCATATTTTATTATTATAAACTTTGACTATTGGTCTTCAAAGGGTCCTCAAAGTTTGGTTTTAAATATCCCATTGAGACAGGCTTGAACGACTTGGGTGCTGGCTTCTGTTTATCACTACTTACCCACGTTTTCCTTTTAAGATTTAAAAGATTTCCCTCTCCTGTTTCTATTAGACTAGAAAGAGTTGAAAGCAAAAAGAAAACTCCTTCCTGTCCCTAATATACTTGACAAATAGGACTATTAAATTCATACTTACAGAGTAATTAATCTTACAGGTTTTCCACAAGTCCAAGTAATATAGATTGTCTCATGACACTCACTTCTTTAAATTGTCCAATGAATGATTTCTGTCATATGAATCATGAAAACATATTTATTCACATGTATGTGTGTCATGAAACAATGTTGTCAGTCTGTAACACACACAAAGAGGAAAGTCAATTTATCAAACATTTTTTAATTCACACCTCTTACCTTTGTGCCTGCTTCATCTGGTAGTGGATAACGATAAAGAAAAAACTAACCACCTTTTTTGAGTAACAGTGATTTTCCTTGGTTGCCTATCACAACTTTGCATAATAATAAAAAATACTGAAATAAGAGTCAATATGCTTCAATTGAACCTTATATGGTTAACCTCATTTGATAAATAATTTATTAATAATGATCTATTTTAATGAGGTGTCTCATAATTTTTACTTTAAGATTTATCGGAATCAATTAATATTTTTGCTTTTAGTTCTAAGTGAGTTAAGTTTTTAACCATTATCTGTATTTGAGCAAATAAACAATAAAGCTGAATGTATACATTTTTTCACATATTTCTACAATTCTTTATGAAAAATTATATTATTATAATACCACATATTTTGTGTGCTCAATTACTCAGTTGTGTCTGACTCTTTAAAACCCCATGGACTGTAGCCCATCAGGATCCTATGCCAGTGGAATTCCCCAGGCAAGAATACTGTAGGGGCCTGCCATTTCCTTCTCCAGGAAATCTTCCAAACCCAAGGATCAAACCAGGTCTCTTGCATCTCCTGCACTGCCAGGTGAATTCTTTACCATTGTGCCACTTGAGAAGCCCACATAATAGGTATCTCTTTATCTGTCATCTATTTTTACTTGACAGTAGGTGTCATAGGACCAAAATCATTTATTATTATTCTTTGCAACTTAAGCATCTGAGGTAGTTACAGGTTCCAAATAGATAAGGGCTAAATATATTTGCTGCTGTTCAGTCACCCAGTCATGTCTGACTTTTTGCAACTATGTGGACTACAGCCTGACAGGCTTCCCTGTCCATCACCATCTCCCAGAGCTTGCTCAAACTCATGTCCATCCAATCGGTGACACCATCCAACCATCTCATCCTCTGTCATCCTCTTCTCCTCCTGCTTCAATCCTGTCCAGTATCAGGGTCTTTTCCAATGAGTCAGTTCTTCACATCAGGTGGCCAAATTATTGGGGCTTCAGCTTCAGCATCAGTCCTTCTAATGAATATTCAAGACTGATTTTCTTAAGGAATGACTGGTTGGATCTTCTTGCAGTTCAAGGGACTCTCAAGAGTTTAACACCACAGTTCAAAAGCATCAATTCTTCGGTGCTTAGCTTTCTTTCTTGTCCAACTTTCCCATCCTTATAGACTACTGAAAAAACCATAGCTTTAACTAGACGGACCTTTGTCTGCAAAGTAATGTCTCTGCTTTTCAATGTGCTGTCTAAGTTGGTCAGCGCTTTTCTTCCAAGGAGCAAGCATCTTTTAATTTCGTGGCTCCAGTCACCATCTACAGTGATTTTGGAGCTCAAGAAAATAAAGTATGCCACTGTTGCTGTTGTTTCCCCAAATATTTGCCATGAATTGATGGGCCCAGATGCCAAGATCTTGGAGTTTTGAATGTTGAGTTTAAAGCCAGCTTTTTCACTCTCTTTCACTTTCATTAAGAGGCTCTTGTGTTCCTCTTTGTTTTATGACATAAGGGTGGTATCATCTGCATATCTGAGGTTATTCATATTTTTCTAGCAGTCTTGATTCCAGCTTGTGCTTCATCCAAACCAGGATTTCACGTGATGTACTCTGCATATAAGTTAAATAAGCAATGTGACAATATTCAGCCTTGACGTACTCCTTTTCCCAATTTGGAACAAGTCTGTTGTTCCATGTCCGGGTCTAAATGTTGCTTCTGACCTGCATACAGGTTTCTCAGGAGGCACATAAGGTGGTCTGGAAATCTCATCTCTTTAAGAATTCTCCACAGTTTGTTGTGATATTATTGAAGCACAGAAAAAAATGAATGACTAACTAATAACCACTTTAAATCATCATCTGACATTTAAGTATTTTATGATTTTGTTGAAATGGAATAGAATATCTGTGGGTTTGGTTTGAGAATTATTGCCTGCCTGTAATCAAAACAGAAATCTTAGCATTTATCTAAGTGAAAAAAAAATTTACTTTACTGGTACCCAGTTTAAAATGCAATTTTAATGTATGGTCTCTCAGATGGGGTAACTCATGGACAATAGAGGATTTTATTTTCAATGCCAAAGAATTCAGCTTAACATGGAATGGTTATGTTAGGGGAAGCACGCTGATTGAAACCACCCACCCTGTCCAGGCACCACAGTAACCATTTGCATGAGTTGTTTTATGACAGGAGGTCCTGGTACGAACAGGGAACTAATAAGCTTCCACCAACCTGAAGAGTTTGGGAAAGGTCAAAAGGAGACACCACTTCCCAAAGTCCTCCTCTCTGGCATCCATCTTGGCCGAACAAGGCGTGCACCACCAGGAAAGACTCTGAGTCAGAATGACTGGCTAAAGACAACCTAGAAACTAATTCCATCACCATAAAACCCAAGACTGCAAGCCATGTGACAGAGCTGTTCTCCTGGGTTCCCTTACCCTACTGCTCTCCACCTGGGTGCCCTTCCCAATAAAATCTCTTGCTTTGTCAGCACGTTTCTCCTCAGACATTTCTTCTCCGAGTGTTAGACAAGAGCCCAGTTTAGGGCCCTGGAAAGGGTCCTGCAACAGTTATGTGTTACCCTGTAGACAAAATTACTTAAACGTCTCAAACTGGCATTGGAATGTACCTAAACATAGCTTTTCCTTAGCTTGTTAGGTGTTTAATGGTCTTTACATTTAAATACTTGTAGCTGGGATAATGTACTTTGTTTCACCTCCAATGCTACTAGTCTGCATTGGAGTATAAATTCTAAAGTTGCTTCATAGACCTCTTTAGCCTACTTTGTCTTTGATGTCATTTGAGTTTGTAAGTTTGTGAACTCTGAATACTATGCAATGCCAAGTAACCACCTACTATTTCACTTCAATGCCTCATTTTAACATGGCTTTTATGTCACATAAACAAATCATTGCTCCACAGCATTTCCTTGCAAATATTATTTAAAGTTTATTTCATGTCATTTTACAAACAGCAGTTCAAAATAAAATATGCATGCTAAAAAGTAACTGCAATACAGAAAATATTTACCAAATATAGTGAAGGTATAAAAGCATGAAGTTGAATTTCCTCATTTTCAATGTGTCATATCCAAATGCTTTGGATATTCTGGCTCTCAGATGGGTTGATTTTTAACCCTAAAGAACATTTGGCAGGCCTGAGGACTTTGAGACTGTCACATCTGGAAAGGGGATGATACTGGCATCTAGTAGGTAGAGACCAATAATTCTTCTAAAAATCCTACCATGCGTGGGACAGCCCCTTTCACCACTCTGACAAAGAGTTAGCCAGCTCACAATGTTGATGATGCTGAGCTGGAGAATCCCTGCTCTAGAGCAGATAAGATCAAGTTATTTACTATATTTTCCAAGTATCTAATCTTCCATGTAGCTCTTTGGAGAAACTAAAGTAAACCACAATTCTCTCTTTAAAATGGCCATCTATGCAAGAATAAACTGATACACAGAAAACAATAAGACAACCCTTCATTACAAACCAGTTATGCTGAATTAGTAAAGCAGATCTAACCTGTACCAAGAGAAAGTCAAATACTAAGAACCTTAAAAGTAACTGCATCATTTATCTCCCTTAATAAGTGTGGAAGATGAAGCTGCTGGTGTTGTTTTATCTGCTCAAAAATGCTAACCATTGGAGTCATTGCTTCATGGGCTTCAGATAGCTGCTGTGTCTTAACGTGGAAAGAATGATGGAACAGAGGGAAAAAAATGCAAGGAGTGTGGTGGTAATGCCAATCATTCTCTTTTATCAAGAAAAATGAGCACTTTTCTGGAAGCTCTCGGCCTATTTCTGCTTCTACATTTTAATAGCCAGAAATGTGTTGCATTATGAGTGAGGCAGAGAAAGCATTTATTCAGATTTTTAACCCCAAGAGAGAAAACATTTGAGAATTTTTTGAGACTGGGCTGTGTTGATCACCAAAACAATCTCTGCTCCAACTAGATATATTTATTTGCGTCATAGCTTATAGAAGGAACAAGAGTACTGCTTTAAGCTGAAAAAAGAAAGTGGATCTAAATTATATGCAAATGCTTATCCAAAACGGATGATATAAAGGATAAAAGCAAAACAACATCCCACACAAGTACTACAGACCCAAAGCTTGGCAAATTTGTAATAGAAAACATTGTGTCTTTGTTTTTAATCTAAAGCAAAATGAAAATGTAAAAATATAATACATGTTGAACTGTTACATATTTCTTTAAAATGAGTTTTGGAATTAACTTGATCAATTTATATTTCAAGAAAGGTTTGTGTTTTTCCTTCATAAGACAAAAATGAATATCATATAATAAGATTTAATCAACTGAAAATCCATCTTAATATCTTAATAAATGGTCTTACTTTTTCTTATAATTGGCATTAACAGTGTATGTGAATCTGTTAATAAGTGTATGTTCTTGATTTTAAAAAATAGTCATTTTTGTGTATGGTGTTAGAAAGTGTTCTAGTTTCATTCTTTTACAAGTGGTTGACCAGATTTCCCAGCACCACTTGTTAAAGAGATTGTCTTTAATCCATTGTATATTCTTGCCTCCTTTGTCCAAGATAAGGTGTCCATATGTGTGTGGATTTATCTCTGGGCTTTCTATTTTGTTCCATTGATCTATATTTCTGTGTTTGTGCCAGTACCATACTGTCTTGATGACGGTGGCTTTGTAGTAGAGCCTGAAGTCAGGTAGGTTGATTCCTCCAGTTCCATTCTTCTTTCTCAAGATCGCTTTGGCTATTCGAGGTTTTTTGTATTTCCATACAAATTGTGAAATTATTTGTTCTAGCTCTGTGAAGAATACTGTTGGTAGCTTGATAGGGATTGCATTGAATCTATAAATTGCTTTGGGTAGTATACTCATTTTCACTATATTGATTCTGCTGATCCATGAACATGGTATATTTCTCCATCTGTTAGTGTCCTCTTTGATTTCTTTCACCAGTGTTTTATAATTTTCTATATATAGGTCTTTAGTTTCTTTAGGTAGATATATTCCTAAGTATTTTATTCTTTTCGTTGCAATAGTGAATGGAATTGTTTCCTTAATTTCTCTTTCTGTTTTCTCATTATTAGTGTATAGGAATGCAAGGGATTTCTGGGTGTTGATTTTATATCCTGCAACTTTACTATAGTCATTGATTAGTTCTAGTAATTTTCTGGTGGAGTCTATAGTGTTTTCTATGTAGAGGATCATGTCATCTGCAAACAGTGAGAGCTTTACTTCTTCTTTTCCAATTTGGATTCCTTTTATTTCTTTTTCTGCTCTGATTGCTGTGGCCAAAACTTCCAAAACTATGTTGAATAGTAATGGTGAAAGTGGGCACACTTGTCTTGTTCCTGACTTTAGAGGAAATGCTTTCAATTTTTCACCATTGAAGATAATGTTTGCTGTGGGTTTGTCATATATAGCTTTTATTAGGTTGAGGTATGTTCCTTCTATTCCTGCTTTCTGGAGAGTTTTTATCATAAATGGATGTTGAATTTTGTCAAAGGCTTTCTCTGCATCGATTGAGATAATCATATGGTGTGTATTTTTCAATTTGTTAATGTGGTGTATTACATTGATTGATTTGCGGATATTGAAGAATCCTTGCATCCCTGGGATAAAGCCCACTTGGTCATGGTGTATGATCTTTTTAATGTGTTGTTGGATTCTGATTGCTAGAATTTTGTTAAGGATTTTTGCATCTATGTTCATCAGTGATATTGGCCTGTAGTTTTCTTTTTTTGTGGGATCTTTGTCAGGTTTTGGCATTAGGGTGATGGTGGCCTCATAGAATGAGTTTGGAAGTTTACCATCCTCTGCAATTTTCTGGAAGAGTTTGAGCAGGATAGGTGTTAGCTCTTCTCTAAATTTTTGGTAGAATTCAGCTGTGAAGCCGTCTGGACCTGGGCTTTTGTTTCCTGGAAGATTTTTGATTACAGTTTCAATTTCCGTTTTTGTGATGGGTCTGTTAAGATTTTCTTTTTCTTCCTGGTCAAGTTTTGGAAAGTTGTACTTTTCTAAGCATTTGTCCATTTCTTCCACGTTGTCCATTTTATTAGCATATAATTGTTGATAATAGTCTCTTATGATCCTTTGTATTTCTGTGTTGTCTGTTGTGATCTCTCCATTTTCATTTCTAATTTTATTGATTTGACTTTTCTCCCTTTGTTTCTTGATGAGTCTGGCTAATGGTTTGTCAATTTTAGTTATCCTTTCAAAAAACCAGCTTTTGGTTTTGTTGATTTTTGCTATAATCTCTTTTGTTTCTTTTGCATTTATTTCTGCTCTAAGTTTTAAGATTTCTTTCCTTCTACTAACCCTGGGGTTCTTCATTTCTTCCTTTTCTAGTTGCTTTAGGTGTAGAGTTAGGTTATTTATTTGACTTTTTTCTTGTTTCTTGAGGTGTGCCTGTATTGCTATGAACTTTCCCCTTAGGACTGCTTTTACCGTGTCCCACAGGTTTTGGGTTGTTGTGTTTTCATTTTCATTTGTTTGTATGCAAACTTTGATTTCTTTTTTGATTTCCTCTGTGATTTGTTGGTTATTCAGCAGCGTGTTGTTCAGCCTCCATATGTTGGAATTTTTAATAGTTTTTCTCTTGTAATTGAGATCTAATCTTACTGCATTGTGGTCAGAAAAGATGCTTGGAATGATTTCAATTTTTTTGAATTTACCAAGGCTAGCTTTATGGCCCAGGATGTGATCTATCCTGGAGAAGGTTCCATGTGCACTTGAGAAAAAGGTGAAATTCATTGTTTTGGGATGAAATGTCCTATAGATATCAATTAGGTCTAACTGGTCTATTGTATCCTTTAAAGTTTGTGTTTCCTTGTTAATTTTCTGTTTAATTGATCTATCCATAGGTGTGAGTGGGGTATTAAAGTCTCCCACTATTATTGTGTTATTGTTAATTTCTCCTTTCATACTTGTTAGCATTTGTCTTATATACTGCGGTACTCCCGTGTTGGGTGCATATATATTTATAATTGTTATATCTTCTTCTTGGATTGATCCTTTGATCATTATGTAGTGACCATCTTTGTCTCTTTTCACCGCCTTTGTTTTAAAGTCTATTTTGTCTGATATGAGTATTGCTACTCCTGCTTTCTTTTGGTCCCTATTTGCATGGAAAATCTTTTTCTAGCCCTTCACTTTCAGTCTGTATGTGTCCCCTGTTTTGAGGTGGGTTTCTTGTAGACAACATATGTAGGGGTCTTGTTTTTGTATCCATTCAGCCATTCTTTGTCTTTTGGTTGGGGCATTCAACCCATTTACGTCTAAGGTAATTACTGATAAGTATGATCCCGTTGCCATTTCCTTTATTGTTTTGGGTTCGAATTTATACACCGTTTTTGTGTTTCCTGTCTAGAGAATATCCTTTAGTATTTGTTGGAGAGCTGGTTTGGTGGTGCAGAATTCTCTCAGCTTTTGCTTGTCTGAAAAGCTTTTGATTTCTCCTTCATACTTGAATGAGATCCTTGCTGGGTACAATAATCTGGGCTGTAGGTTATTTTCTTTCATCATTTTAAGTATGTCTTGCCATTCCCTCCTGGCTTGAAGAGTTTTTATTGAAAGATCAGCTGTTATCCTTATGGGTATTCCTTTGTGTGTTATTTTAAACTCAAAATGGATTAAAGATCTAAATGTAAGACCAGAAACTATAAAACTCCTGGAGGAGAACATAGGCAAAACACTCTCTGACATACATCACAGCAGGATCCTCTATGACCCACTTCCCAGAGTATTGGAAATAAAAGCAAAAATAAACAAATGGGACCTAATTAACCTTAAAAGCTTCTGCACATCAAAGGAAACTATTAGCAAGGTGAAAAGACAGCCTTCAGAATGGGAGAACAGAATAGCAAATGAAGCAACTGACAAACAACTAATCTCGAGAATATACAAGCAACTCCTACAGCTCAACTCCAGAAAAATAAATGACCCAATCAAAACATGGGCCAAAGAACTAAATAGACATTTCTCCAAAGAAGACATACAGATGGCTAACAAGCACATGAGAAGATGCTCAACATCACTCATTATCAGAGAAATGCAAATCAAAACCACTACGAGGTACCATTTCACACCAGTCAGAATGGCTGCGATCCAAAAGTCTATAAGTAATAAATGCTGGAGAGGGTGTGGAGAAAAGGGAACCCTCTTACACTGTTGGTGGGAATGCAAACTAGTACAGCCACTATGGAGAACAGTGTGGAGATTCCTTAAAAAACTGGAAATAGACCTGCCATATGACCCAGCAATCCCACTGCTGGGCATACACACTGAGGACACCAGAAGGGAAAGAGACACGTGTACCCCAATGTTTATCACAGCACTGTTTATAATAGCCAGGACTTGGAAGCAACCTAGATGTCCATCAGCAGATGAATGGATAAGAAAGAGGTGGTACATATACACAATGGAGTATTATTCAGCCATTAAAAAGAATACATTTGAATCAGTTCTAATGAGGTGGATGAAACTGGAGCCTATTATACAGAGTGAAGTAAGCCAGAAAGAAAAACACCAATACAGTATACTAACGCATATATATGGAATTTAGAAAGATGGTAACAGTAACCCTGTGTATGAGACAGCAAAAGAGACACTGATGTATAGAACAGTCTTATGGACTCTGTGGGAGAGGGAGAGGGTGGGAAGATTTGGGAGAATGGCATTGAAACATGTAAAATATCATGTATGAAACGAGTTGCCAGTCCAGGTTCGATGCACGATACTGGATGCTTGGGGCTGGTGCACTGGGACGACCCAGAGGGATAGTATGGGGAGGGAGGAGGGAGGAGGGTTCAGTATGGGGAACACATGTATACCTGTGGTGGATTCATTTTGATATTTGGCAAAACTAATACAATATTGTAAAGTTTAAAAATAAAATAAAATTAAAAAAAAGAAAATAGTCAATGCCAGTGACTTAAGGGGCAGTATGTAGTCCCTTTCTTTTTAAGAACCCACAAAACCATATGTCTGCATTTTAGTATACGTCTGTTTCTTGTTTTCTATATCTCAGGGGAAAAAAAAAAAATCACGTCTCAGGATCCCATGGGCATAGGTTACTAGTCAATAGAAAGCTGCTGTAATGACTCCAAATAAAAATAAAAAAAGAAGATGATAAATGTTACAGCCACGGTAAGGAGTCTTACTCCCACAAGGCAGTTCAGATTCTGTAATATCAAAGTTCCTCAAAAGGGTTCACTTTACTGATGCCTCCTCTGGTGTTCCTATGCCTTTGTTGCTAGGAAACTACCCAGTCAAAACTGTTTCCTAAAGGAATGGCCTGATGTTAGTGCTGAATCATGACCTGAGAAGAGTAGTAATATTATTTAATGCCTCCCATAGGCTACCAAACCGTGTTCTTCTTCCAGCTCAGTCAGATTTAAAAAAAATGGCGGGGCAGTGTTCAAAACAGGAGTCAATTTGAGATGACCTCAAGTAAAAGGTTTGTGTGCCATGTTGCTAAAACATGTTATATTTTAACAGTCAATCCTTGTAACTGTATCAATAAACAAATGCCATAATCAAAAATTTGGGGACATAATACTTATTTGAAGAAGGTAGAAAATCTTTCTCATTAACTGCATCTAAAGAATGCTTATGTTAAAACAAAAAGTGGATTAAAAAGTTGTAACTCTAATCAGTTATAAAGAACTTAAATAAAAATTAATGATTTCCAATTCATTTTGGCTATTTTGTAAAAACTCTTTGATTCATATCCCATAATATAAACAAACATTTAAAAATAAAATTACATGTAAAAGAATCTATTCACTCTGATCCTACAATTCTTTCAAATGAAACATAGTCCTAGTTCATGGTTTATATTTCACTATATGTTCTTTCCCAGGACAAAAAATATCATAATCATCAGGGATCATTAACAGTGAGTCATCTGATAATCAGAATTCAATATAACAATATATTTGGCAGTACTGAAACACATCATCTTTTTCGTATAAATCATGAACATAATCTTAACTAACAATTCTTCAAATTTGATTACATTTAACAACATTTCAAATGCCCCATTTGAATTTACATAATAGTAACAAAGCAACTTCATTGACTAAAATACTCTGATAAAAAGCATGTTATCAGAGCCCCTATACTTTACTGTAGTTTCTACAGTGCTGCTGCTGCTAAATCACTTCAGTCGTGTCCGAGTCTGTGCGACCCCATAGACGGCAGCCCACCAGGCTCCACCGTCCCTGGGATTCTCCAGGGAAGAACACTGGAGTGGGTTGCCATTTCCTTCTCCAGTGCATGAAAGTGAAAAGTGAAAGTGAAGTCGCTCAGTCGTGTCTGACTCTTAGTGACCCCATGGACTGCAGCCTACCAGGCTCCTCCGTCCATGGGATTTTCCAGGCAAGAGTACTGGAATGGGTTGCCATTGCCTTCTCCGAGTTTCTACAGTGAGACTTAATTAACAAGGTCATAATTAACAAGGTCATACATAAATTTACTGGCTAAAAATTTAACATTCAAAACATTAAGATCGCAGCATCCAGTCCCTTCACTTCATGGCAAATAGAAGGGGAAAAAGTGGAAAGAGTGACAGATTTTATTTCCTTGAGCTCCAAAATCACTGCATACAGTGACTGCAGCCATGAAATTAAAAGACGCTTGCTTCTTGGAAGAAAAGCTATGACAAACCTAGACAGCATATTAAAAGGCAAGGACATCACTTTGCTGACAGAAGCCTGCGTAGTCAAAGCTATGGTTTTTCCAAAAGTCATGTATGGATATGAGAGTTGGACTCTAAAGAATGCTGAGTGCTGAGGAATTGATGTTTTTGAATTGTGGTACTAGAGAAGGCTTTTGAGAATCCTTGGACTACAAGGAGATCAAACCAGTCAGTCCTAAAGGAAATCAACTCTGAATATTCATTGGAAGGACCATGCTGAAGTACCAATATTTTGGCGATCTGATGAGAAGATCCTATTCATTGGAAGACTCTGATGCTGGGGGATATTGAGGGCAGGAGGAAAAGGGAGGTGACAGAGAATGAAATGGTTATATAGCATCAACAACTCAATGGACATGAGTTTGAGCAAACTCCAGGAGATAGTGAAGGACAGGGAAGTCTGGTGTGCTGCAGTCCATTCAGTGGCAAAGAGGTGGACACGACTTAGTGACTGAACAACAACAACAGAAAAATAACTTTACAAGAGGGAAAAGTTAAATTTTTACTCCTTATTTTTATCTTAAAAAAATTAAAATATCCTTGAAAAACTTGGCTTTTAATATATTCTTTCACTAATATAGTTGGAAAAGTAACCAAAGATCAAGTTTAAGAATTCTATGCTTTGGAACAGAATACAATTATTTAATGAAATGAGCTAGCTACTGCGTTTTATTTATATTTAGG
Organism: Bubalus kerabau; assembly: GCF_029407905.1. Lineage (NCBI taxonomy): Eukaryota > Metazoa > Chordata > Mammalia > Artiodactyla > Bovidae > Bubalus > Bubalus kerabau. The sequence continues at coordinate 86,440,493 of NC_073625.1, forward strand.
TTTTTAATGCATTTTTTTTCCTGTCAACTTTTTTCTTTTCCAAAGTTCCTAATAAAAAGAATAATGTTTATCTTTTCCACAAAAGAATGCCAGTTGAATAATAAAAAGAAATATGTAGATTTCAAAAATTTAAAGGAAGTTTCTATTTATAGAAGACCCCCAAACCTGGGAAAATAAAAATACTTTCAATAAAAGGTAAATATTAGACTGCTGTCAAAAATTCTTTACTTCATTCCTACTCACTCTTAATTTACTATGGTGCTGGTTACTTGGAAGAAACTTGAACAAAATATTTTGGTCCAGTAATGTATCAAAGCTTAAAAACATCATTAAATTTAGATTAGGTAGTCATTATTCTGATACAGCAGCTTAGAATATTGGCCACCAAATCTGTTTTTCAAAGTAGACTGGAAATAGTTCCAAGAAATTTAAATTCAGCTGTGAAGTGGTTTTTGTTTTTGAATTTTCTTCTATGCTTATCTCACTATATTAATGTTCACACTACTCTTAACTTCTCTAGTGATGCTAAAGAGATTATTTTATTAGATAACTTTAATAAAAACAGTGAGTTCAGCATATTTGTATTGATATGAAAATTTCCCAAAATATATTAAATGTTTACAGTAAGGTAGAGAAAAGTGTTCAGAGTAGGATTTTTATATATGGAAATAATTCCTACTATGATTGTCTTTTATCAACTATTATTTTTGTGAAAGTAGCAAAATAGGAAGACTATATGTTTTGTGCTCAAACCAAAATTGAATCTATTATTTCCTCTTCCTGAAAAGTTGGTTGGAGTCTTTATTTGCAATTATAATATAATGCTTTATAGAATTATTTTAACCAAATATGTATGTAAATTACCACACATATGAACATTTACAGTGAAATCTCCAAATTATATGACATATAAATCATGAATTCATCTTATTAGCATTCAGAAATTTAGAAAATAAATTAAACACATAAATCAAGTTATTGAAGCATTGATAATGGCAATTTGCAAGATTTCAATAAACATATGAGCTTAGATTAATCTTGATAATATAATTTTGCAACATGCTATTTGTAATTGACAATAGTTAGCACAGTGTCTAAGTTAAAAAACACTCATGGCTGATATGAGACACCCCTTTGTTTCTTTTCTGCCAAAGCTCATGTTATCTTAGTGTATGCATCAAAACAAACAAAGCAAATTTATGGTTACCAAAGCAGGGTGAGGGACAAATTAGGAATAAAGGATTAACAAATACAAACTACACTACATAAGATAGATAAGTAATAAAGATTTATTGTATATCATAGGGAATTATACTCAATATCTTATAATAACCTATAGTGAAATATAATCTACAAAAACTAAATCCCTGGATCACTATGCTGTATATGAGATGGTTGGATGGCATCACCAACTCAATGGACATGAATTTGAGTAAGTTCTGGGAGTTGGTGATGGACAGGGAAGCCTGGCATTCTGCAGTCCATGGGGTCGCAAACAGCTGGAAACGACTGCGTGACTGAACTGAACTGAAACACAATATTGTAAATCAATTACACTTCAATAAAAAGAGAAATTCCCCACAATGTTACATCTATTAGCAGGAAACACTTTACTGCTATTCTTTTGACAACAAAACTGCCCACAATTATGAAGATAATTGATTGTGGTTCTCTAAGAAGTTTGGTCCTAACAGCAGGGTTTATTTCAGAGGCTTGAGGGAAATGTAGGCTCTCACCTTCAATGAGCTGCTCACAAAGTAAAGTCTAAATGTAATGCAAAGAAATGATTTCAGGTGTATGTCAGAGAAGAATTATTTCAGTGGGACACCCACTTATATTCTCAAATCCTGTTGCTTCTCACAAAAACTTGGATATAAAATTGAATATAGGATATAAGAAAAAATATTTCAAACATCAGTTTATTCTTTAAAATGGGTGTTGTTGTTCAGTCATTAACTCATGTCTGACTCTTTGTGACACCATGGACTGCAGCACACCTGGCTTCCCTGTGTGTTTGCTCAGTCTCATGTCCATCAGGTCGGTTATGTCATTCAACCATCTCATTCTCTGTCACCAGTTTCTCCCTCTGCACTCAATCTATTTTAGCCTCAGAGTCTTTTTCAAAATGGGTTGTAGACAACTTTAATTTATTATCATTTGCACAAGTCACTCTTACTACTTTCAATTTAAAGTCACATGAGGTACTGAACTCAACTCCATGTATCTTTGCTCTTTAATATTTTAGGGAGCTCTAGGCAGCTACTTAAGACGTTTCAAGCAGCATCTTTTAACTTTAAGATGAGTTCAGTTCAGTTCAGTCACTCAGTCATGTCCGACTCTATGTGACACCATGGACTACAGGCCTCCCTGTCCATCACCAATTACCAGAGTTTACTCAAATTTATGTCCATTGAGTGGATGATGCCTTCTAAACATCTCACCCTCTGTCGTCTCCTTCTACTCTGGCCTTCAATCTTTCGCAGCATCAGATCTTTTAGAAAACTCAGTTCTTTGCATCAGGTGGGCAAAGTATTGGATATTCAGATTCAGCATCAGTCCTTCCAATGAATATTCAGGATTGATTTCCTTTAGGATGGACTGGTTGAATCTCTTCACACTCCAAGGGACTCTCGAGTTTTTCCAACACTACAGTGCAAAAGCATCAATTCTTCACTGCTCAGCTTTCTTTATAGTCCAACTCTCACATTCATACATGACGACTGGAAAAATGATAGCTTTAACTAGATGGACCTTTGTGGGCAAAGTAATGTCTCTGCTTTTTAGTATGCTTTCTAGGTTGGTCATAGCTTTTCTTCCAAGGAGCAAGCTTCTTTTAATTTCATGGCTGCAGTTACCATCTGCAGTGATTTTGGAGCCCAGAAAAATAAAGTCTGTCACTGTTTCCACTGATTCCCCATTATTTGTCATAACGTGATGGGACCAGATGCCATGATCTTCGTTTTCTGAATGTTGAGCTTTAAGTCAACTTTTTCACTCTCCACTTTCACTTTCATCAAGAGGCTTTTTAGTTCCTCTTCACTTTCTGCCATAAGGATGGTGTCATCTGTATATCTGACATTATTGATATTTCTCCCAGCAATCTTGATTCCAGCTTGTGCTTCATCGAGCCCACCATTTCTCATGATGTACTCTGCATAGAAGTTAAATAAGCAGGGGAAAACAAACAGCCTTGACATACTCCTTTCCTGATTTGGAACCAGTATGTTGTTCCATGTCCAGTTCTAACTGCTTCTTCTTGACCTGCATGGAGATTTTTCAAGAGGAAGGTCACATGGTCTGGTATTCCCATCTCTTGAAGAATTTTCCACAGTTTGTTGTGATCCACACAGTCAAAGGCTTTGGTATAGTCAATAAGGCAGAAATAGATGTTTTTCTGGAACTCTCTTGCTTTTTTGATGATCCAATGGATGTTGGCAATTTGATCTCTGGTTCTTCTGCTTTTTCTTAATCCAGCTTGAACATCTCGAAGTTCACATTTCACTTACTGTTGAAATCTGGCTTGGAGAATTTTGAGCATTACTTTGCTAGTGTGTGAGATGAGTGCAATTGTGCGGTAGTGAGAACATTTTTTGACATTGCCTTTCTTTGGGATTGGAATGAAAACTGACCTTTTCCAGTCCTGTGGCCACTGCTGTGTATTTCAAATTTGCTGGAGTATTTAGTGCAACACTGTCACACCATCATCTTTTAGCATTTGAAATAGCTCAAATTTGGAATTCCATCACCTCCATGAGCTTTGTTCATAGTGATTCTTCCTAAGTCCCACTTGATTCACATTCTAGGATGTCTGGTTCTAGGTGAGTGATCACATCATCTGATTATCTGGGTCGAGAAAACCACTAGAATATTGAGGTATCACCTAGATCAAATCCCTTATGATTATACAATGGAAGTGACAAAGAGATCAAAGGGATTAGGTCTGATAGGGTGCCTGAAGAACTATGAACAGAGGCTCATAACATTGTACAGGAGGCAGAGATCAAGACCATAACCAAGAAAGATAAATGTAAAAAGGCAAAATGGTTGTCTGAGGAGACCTTACAAATAGCTATGAAAAGAAGAGAAGTGAAAGGCAAAGGAGAAAAGGAAAGATATACCCATTTGAATGCAGAGATTCAAAGAATAGCAAGGAGAAATAAGAATGCCTTCCTCAGTTACCAGTGCAAAGAAATAGAGGAAAACAATAGAATGGGAAAGACTAGAGATCTCTTCAAGAAAATTAGAGATAGCAAGAGAACGTTTCATGCAAAGATGGGCACAATAAAGGACAGAAATGGTACGGACGTGACAGAAGCAGAAGATATTAAGAAGAGGTGAGAGAATACACAGAAGAACTCTAAGATCAGATCCATACTTTTTATTGTACATACATAGGAATAAACTGATGCCTCCCGAAATGTGTATATTTACATATTACTAAGAAACTACTTATATGCAGAGTACATGATGCGAAATGCTGTATTGGATGAAGCACAAGCTGAAATCAAGATTGCCGGGAGAAATATCGATCACCTCAGATAAGCAGATGACACCACCCTCATGGCAGAAAGTGAAATAGAACTAATGAGTCTCTTGATGAAAGAGGAGAGTGAAAAAGTGGGCTTAAAGGTCAACATTCAGAAAACAAAGATCATGGCATCTGGTTCCATCACTTCATGAAAAATAGATGGGAAAAAAGTTGAAACAGTGACAGATTTTATTTTTCTGTGCTCTGAAATCACTTCAGATGATGACTGCAGCCATGAAATTAAAAGACACTTGCTCCTTGGAAGAAAAGCTATGACCAACATAGACAGCATATTAAAAAGCAGAGACATTATTTTGTGAACAAAGGTCCGTCTAGTCAAAGCTATGGTTTTTCTAGCCGTCATGTATGGATATGAGAGTTAGACTATAAAGAAAGCTGAGCGCTGAAGAATTGATGCTTCTGAACTGTGGTGTTGAAGAAGACTCTTGAGAGTCTCTTGGACAGCAAGGAGATCTAACCAGTCCATCCTAAAGAAAATCAGGCCTGAGTTCATTGGAAGGACTGATGCTGAAGCTGAAATTCTAATACTCTGGCCACCTGATGTGAAGAACCAACTCATTGGAAAAGACCTTGATGCTGGGAAAGATTGAAGACAGGAGGAGAAGGGGACAACAGAGGATGAAATTGTTGGATGGCATCACTGACGTGATGGACATGAGTTTGAGTAGGTTCCCGCGGGTTGGTGATAGACAGAGAGGCCTGGTGTGCTGTAGTTCACAGGGTCACAAAGAGTCAGACAGGACTGAGCAACTGAACTGAAAGAAATTACTGAGTAGATTTAGTAGATTATAACCTACCTTTTCTATTCTTGTCATACATTTTAAATGTATATATAGTATTATACTTAAATCTTATTAAATTATACAAGATGTTAAAATATTTGACATTAGTGATTTCATTGTGTTTGTGTGTGTGTGTATTTATGTTAGTCATGGAATTCTCCAGGCAAGAATACTGGGGTTTGTTCCTATTCCCTTCTCCAAAGTATCTTTTCAATCCAGGGATCAAGCCCTGGTCTCCTGAATTGCAAGCAGATAGTTTACCATCTGAGTTACCAGGGAAGCCCAGTGGTTTCATCATTTTCACCTAAAATTCTTCCATCTTATTAGTAGGAACTTTATTGCTAATTATTTTTGTTTATTCAGTACCTGAAAAATGTTAGGCACTAGCTTAAATAACCACTACTCATCTTAAACCATCTACAGATGGATTATCCAAATTATCTAAAAGCATGTAAGGGTTTCCCCAGTGGCTCATTGGTAAAGAATCCACATTCAATGCAGGAGCCACAAACAGCAAGGGTTCAATTTCTGGGTCATGAAGATTCCTTAGAGGAAGAAATAGCCACTCACTCCAATGTTCTTGCATGGAAAATCCCATGGAGATAGGAGCTTGGCAGGCTACAGTTGATAAGGTTGCAAAGAGTTGGATACAATTGAGCAGACTCAAAAACATATAACTACTAATAGAATTAATAAATACATATAGGAAGTATGATTGAGAGATAATGACATATGTCACACCTGCAAAAGCAAATATATTTGTCTAAAATCTATATATTTATATTACACATCCAAAGAGACATGACAGAAAACATGTTATTGAATAAGTAGCTGCCCAAAAACTGTATTTGTGATTTATGTGTCTAACAACTGCTGATGCTGCTTCTTTATTGAACAATGAACATGGAATTACTTTCTAGTGGACCAAATAGTTGTAAAAGTTTTCAAATAACTTTGTACTACCTTAAAACAGTGCTAAAGTTACAAAATATTTTTTTTCTGTAATGAGATAAACATTAAATTAATCTTTCATGAATAATTGTAAATAAACACAAAAGAGCCTATCAAGTTGTGAAACGAAACTCTGGATTAAAAATGTGAACAAAACACTTAGTTTATTGACCTATGATATTATTTTATATGGGCTTCCCTGGTGCTCAGTGGTAAATAATTCTCCTGCCAATGCAGAAGACAGTTCAATCGTTGGGTTGGGAAGATCCTTGGAGAATGAAATAGCAACCCATCTCATTATTCTTGACTGGGAAATCCCATGGACAGAGGAGTCTGGCAGGATGCAGTCCATGGGGTCACAAAAGAATTGGACATGATGAGTGTCTAAAATACACCCACACAATATTACTGTATACTTTTCAAACATGGTTATTCATTGTTCTAATTTTAGACATTCTGGTGATTGGGTATTCTATTCCCATCCAAATTACATTCATTTCATGATCAATGTTTTAGGCACAAATTTATGTATTTATTGTCAATTTGTTCTTTTGATAGTCTCCTTAAAACACTCTGCCTACTCCAGTATCCCAAGGGTATATATATATTTTTTTAAATGGAATTATTTATTTAGCATGTAATAAATTTGACATTTTTATATTTATTACTATATAGATGTTTAAAATATATTTTAATATCTAATATAGTAAATATTAATAGCATAACTTATAAAACAAAAGCTAGTTATATTCCTCAATAATTTTAAGAGAGGAAAAGGGACTCTGAAATCAAAATTGTGAGAATTATTGCTCACAATTTCTGTGAAAAGAGATCTTAAGTGGACTTTTTTATCTATGTCTTTTGTATTTGAGGCACACTTATCTGCATGTGACTTGAATAAACTTCTCATTACTACAGAGTTCAGTATGGAATTCCTGTTGCATGAGCAAAGCAGTTCTGAATTATTCTCACCTAAAAGTGTAGGAGAGTACTGAATCTCCATAGTTTTGCCAGCACTTGATATTTTGTCTTCATTTCAGTCGCTCTGATGTGTATGTAGCAGTGTCACACTGTGGTTTTAAGTAACATTTCCCTGTTTAATTTTGCTAATAAATATAAGAACATGTTTATATCTTTGGATATATAATATATCTATATGTGGTATACATAATATATATATATGGTATATAATATATAAAAGATATATCTTTTACTGTTTTGGTATCCTTCATTAAAGGAGATGTGTGATGGTTAATTTTATGTATCAATTTGACTAGTCATGGGGTTACCAGATTAAATATTATATATGGGTGTGTCTGTGAGGGTTTTTTTTTTTTTTCAATGAGATTAGCATTTGAATTTGTGGATTCAGTAGACTGCCCTCCACAATGTGGGTGTGCATCACCCTATTCTTTGAGGGCCAGTATAGAACAGAGATGGGAATACCAGACCACCATACCTGCCTCCTGAGAAATCTGTATGCAGGTCGAGAAGCAGCAGTTAGAATCAGACATGGAACAATGGACTAGTTTAAAATTGAAAAAAGAGTATATCAAGGCTATGTATTTTCACCCTGCTTATGTAACTTATATTCAGAGTACATCATCCAAAATACCAGACTGGACGAAACACAAGCTGGAATCAAGATTTCCAGAAGAAATATCAACAACCTCAGATACGCAGATGACGCCATAGTGATGGCAGAAAGTGAAGAGGAGCTAGAGAGCTTCTTGGTGAAGGTGAAAGGAAGAGAGGGAAAGCTGGCTTAAAACATTTTGCTGAATGTTGAGTCACCAAACTGAAATCATGGCATCTGATCCCATCACTTCACGGCTAATAGATGGGGGAAAACTGGAAATGGTGACAGATTTCCTTTTCTTGTGCTCCAAAATCACTACAGACAGTGACTACAGCCACAAAATTAAAGACACTTGCTTCTTGGAAGAAAAACTATGACAAACCTATATAGCATATTTAAAAGCAGAGACACGATACTGGATGCTTGGGGCTGGTGCACTGGGACGACCCAGAGGGATGGGATGGGGAGGGAGGAGGGAGGAGGGTTCATGATAGGGAACACATGTATACCTGTGGCGGATTCATTTTGATATTTGGCAAAACTAATACAATTATGTAAAGTTTAAAAATAAAATAAAATTAAAAAAAAAAAAAGGAGAGACATCACTTTGCTGACAAAATTCTGTATATTCTAAGCTATGGTTTTTCCAGTAGTCATGGATGTGAGAGTTGGACCATAAAGAGGGTTGAGTGCCAATAAATTGCTGCTTTTGAACCGTGGTACTGAAGAAGACTCTTGAGAGTCCCTTGGACTGCAAGGAGATCAAACTAGTCAATCCTTAAGGAAATCAGTCCTGAGTATTCATTGGAAGGACTGATGCAGAAGCTGAAGCTCCAATACTTTGGCCACCCAAAGATGTGACTCATTAGAAAAGACCGTGATGCTGGGAAAGATTAAGGGCAAGAGGAGAAAAAGGGTGCAGAGTATGAGATGGTTGGATGACATCACTGACTCAATGGACATGAGTTTGAGCTAACTCTGGCAGATAGAGAAGCCTGACATGCTGCAGTCTATGTGGTCCCAAAGAGTTGGAAATGACTTAGTGAGTGAACAACAACAATATAACAGATGACTGATGATTTTGCCCCTTTTTCATGCCTCATTTATGCCTACATCTCACATCATTTTCTCCTACCCTCAGATTAAGATTTACATCATTGTTTCTCAAAGTTGAAGAACTTTGAACTTCATTGAAGACCTTGATTTTCAACTGAATCATACCACTGACTTTCTTTGGTTTCCATTATGCACATTGCAGACCATGGGCTTAGACTCCATAAACTGTAAGCCATTTCTTCATAATATATCTCCTTTTAAATGCATAAAATAATTTGAATTTAAAAAAATTTATTTATGTATGTTAATTGGAGGCTAATTACTTTAAAATATTGAAGTGGTTTTTGCCATACATTGACATGAATCAGCCATGGGTGTACATGTGCCCCCTGTCTTGAACCCCCCTCTCACCTCCCTCCCCATCCCATCCCTCAGCATTGTCCCAGTGCACCAGCTTTGAGTACCCTGTTTCATGCATCGAACTTAGACTGGTGATCTATTTCACATACGATAATATACATGTTTCAGTGCTATTCTCTCAAATCATCCCATCTTGGCTTTCTCCCACAGAGTCCAAAAGTCTGTTCTTTATATCTGTGTTTCTTTTACTTCTCACATATAGGGTCATCGTTACCACCTTTCTAAATTCCTAAATGCATAAAATTATTTGAATTCTATTGATACTCTTTATCTGAATAATCCTGAATGGTTTGAGACAGGAATCCAGATTTTTTTTTTTTCTTATGTGTATTCAATTGACCTAGTATTATTTATTTTAAAAGACCATCCTTTCTCCACTATACATCAGTATTGCTTTCTTCACATATTTGGAGACTGTACATGTGTGGGCCTGTTTCTGAACGGTCACTTACGTTTCATTATTTACTTGTGAACCACCCTTTCAATCTCTATGTCCCTGTCTTTTCTCATGCAAAAAATGGCAGATAATAGTTGTACATATTTGATAAAGTTGTTAAGAGGTACTAATTAGTTAATGTATTTAATCTACAATTAAGATTTCCTGGAGTAATTGTTAAATGTGTTAGTAAAATTTGATAATGAGAATGATCATCATCACTATCATTATCATCATCCTCATCTGTTTTCTCACAACCTCTTCTCTGAACTCTTTAAGATAATTCTCATTATCTTTCATCATAGAAGCAATTGCTTAATTGTATATTTAATTCACAACAAAATGTAGTCTCACTTTTAATAGACTTTATAAAATTGCATTTTATTCCTGCCTGGGGAAACTTCATCTGCCACTTCTTTCTTTCTTTTGTTGGACTGAAACATCTATATGTACACCAAGTATTGTTTCCTTTTAAATTACTCATCATCGCATAAGCTCTTTTTAAACCATTTGTTAGTAAGAAGTCTATTGAGGGAGGAGTAGGCACATTATTTCAAGCCAACTAAATTTTTTTTCTCACAAAATAGGCCTTTTCTAAGAGTAAAATTAGCTTTTACTCTTCTGAGTTAATGGACACGGGCAGCTAGATATTGTTTGCAACATACATATTATTTTCTATGTGTCTGTCAAAAGATGGAATACTTATACATATATGGATATATGTGTGATTCTTTATGAATAGATCTTTGCTTCTATGAATCAATCTGGGTCAGAGAAACTCCAGATGTCAACAGTTATATGTTCTCTATTCCAATCCTAATGATTTTTTCTAAAACAAAGGAAAACAAAAACCATCATGTTACCTTTGAATTTCTTTCCATGATTTCTTACTTTAGCCTTCCCCTGCATACCTCCTACACTATCATCACTCTGTTTTGATATATATATATATATATATATATATATATATATAAAGATAAATATAGTGAAGTCGTTCAGTTATGTCCAACTCTTTGTGACCCCATGAACTGTAGTCTACCGGCTTCTCCATCCATGGGGTTTTCCAGGCAAGAATACTGGAGTGGGTTGCCATTTCCTTCTCCACATATATAAGTATATACACATATATTTGTATTTCGTCTGAGTGTTTTACTTTGTCCTAGTTAAATTATGTGTTCTTTTATTATTTTTTGCGTTTGATTTCTTGGAAGAGAATGGGCATTTTAATTTTAGCACCCCATTTGCAAACCAGAAATAAAATTCACTTAACATGTTCAAACCAGAAAAAAATAGACCATTTAAAATTTTTGGTGAGATGATTGCACTTTAAAAGTTTACACTGTGACAGGTGCTTTACTTTCCTATCAAGTATACTCTTATAAATATATATTTTTATATCTGATTTCACCATTCTAAAAGGAGCCATAAAATATAGATGCATACTGTGTCACCTGGCACCATCTGTATGTTAAGAAGTATGGAAACGCCTTGCCTGAAGCTAATTTGTTCGTTTTATCGCATATATTTATGAAATCAACTGGAAATGCAAAAGTAGCAAATTATACCTTATATGATGTTCCTGGAATTATGTACAGAGTAAGCACATCATAGATTTTGAGATCAAGCTATTCATTTTCTGGAGGAGACCTTGCATAATTTTCCTAAATTTCAAGAACCTGATTCACAAAGCTTATCTGAAGAAATTGTTCTTCCCTAAGATCACCTACAACACCTCACAGATCCAGGACACTTCTATATTTCACTAGAATGAAGACTTTTGAAACTCATTCTTCTTGTGATAATGGAATTTCAGTCTGACTTACCCAGTTCTCTGACGGTTCACAGTGTTATAAATTTACAGTGGTTGATTGAGTTCACTAGGTTTAGAAATAATGTAAAAGTAACCGGACCCCAAATGGACCCAAGTTCAATCATGGTCTCTGCACCAAAATGTATAGGGTAATTCAGAGTCAGAGTAGTAAAACAAACTTTTTTAATTAATTTTTTTTTTTATGGAAGGATAATTGCTTTACACAATTTTCCATTTTCTTTCAAACCTCAACATGTATCAGCCATAGGTATGCATATATCCCCTCCCTTTTGAAACTCCTTCCCTTCTCCCCGCCATCCCTATTATACAGAGTGAAATGAGTCAGAAAGAGAAAGATAAACACCGTATTCTAACACATATATACGGAATGTAGAAAAATGGTACTGAAAAATTTATTTACAGGGCAACAGTGGAGAAATAGACATAGAGAATAGACTTATGGACATGGGGAGAGGGGAGGAGAGGGTGAGATGTATGCAAATAGTAACATGGAAACTTACGTTACCATATGTAAAATAGATAGCCAATGAGAATTTGCCACATGGCTCAGGAAATTCAAACAGGGGCTCTGTATCAAGCAAATTCTTAAATATGGTCTATGTCCTATATGTACAAGCAAATTAAATTATACTTAAGGCAGTTTAAACTGTTATAATAATCTCTTAACGACATGCTGCAGATTTTATCACTAAAAAAAAAAAAAAAATTCTGATGGAAGGCGGGGGGAGATCAAAGTGGCAGAGTAGAGGAATGTGGAGCTCACCTCCTCTGACAAATACATCAGAAATATATCTATGTGTGAAACAATTCTCACAGAATACCTACCGAAATCTTGCAGAAGTTGCAGGAACGACCACCACATAACAAGGTTAGATCAAGGAAAAAGGAGAAGAGACGGAATCAGGACAGGGTCTGTACCCCTGGAAGAGAGTGGTGAAGGAGGTAAGGTCTCCCTCCCTGGGAACCTCCTTCACCAGCTGGGAATTCCATCAGGACAGATAAGGAGCTTCAAACCCTGGAAAGGAGAATGTGGGGGCTGGCCTGTGGCCCTGAAATAAACAAATGGGACCTATTTAAACTTATAAGCATTTGCAAAGGAAATCATAAACAAAACAATCTATGAACTGGGAAAACATATTAGCAAATAATGCAACCAACAGGGCTTAATCTAAAAAAAAAATTCTTCAAAGAAGATACACAGATGGCAAATAGGCACGTGCAAAGATTCTCAGCTTCACTAATTATTAGAGAAATAAAAATCAAAACTACAAAGAGGTACCACCTCACATTGGTCAGAATGGCCATCATCAAAAAGCTTACAAACAATAAATGTTGGAGAGGGTGTCAAGAAAAGGGAACCCTTCTATATTGTTCAGTTCAGTTCAGTCACTCAGTCGTGTCCGATTTTTCGAGACCCCATGAATCGCAGCACGCAAGCCTCCCAGTCCATCACCAACTTCCAGAGTTCACTCAGACTCACGTCCATCGAGTCAGTGATGTCATCCAGCCATCTCATCCTCTGTCATCCCCTTCTCCTACTGCCCCCAATCCCACCCAGCAACAGAGTCTTTTCCAATGAGTCAACTCTTCGCATGAGGTGGCCAAAGTACTGGAGTTTCAGCTTTAGCATCATTCCTTCCAAAGAAATCCCAGGGCTGATCTCCTTCAGAATAGACTGGTTGGATCTCCTTGCAGTCCAAGGGACTCTCAAGAGTCTTCTCCAACACCATAGTTCAAAAGCATCAATTCTTTGGCGCTCAGCCTTCTTCACAGTCCAACTCTCACATCCATACATGACCACAGGAAAAACCATAGCCTTGACTAGATGGACCTTTGTTGGCAAAGTAATGTCTCTGCTTTTGAATATGCTATCTAGGTTGGTCATAACTTTCCTTCCAAGGAGTAAACGTCTTTTAATTTCATGGCTGCAGTCACCATCTGCAGTGATTTTGGAGCCCAGAAAAATAAAGTCTGACACTGTTTCCACTGTTTCCCCATCTATTTCCCATGAAGTGATGGGACCAGATGCCATGATCTTCGTTTTCTGAATGTTGAGCTTTAAGCCAACTTTTTCACTCTCCTCTTTCACTTTCATCAAGAGGCTTTTGAGTTCCTCTTCACTTTCTACCCTAAGGGTGGTGTCATCTGCATATCTGAGGTTATTGATATTTCTCCCGGCAATCTTGATTCCAGCTTGTGTTTCTTCCAGTCCAGCATTTGTCATGATGTACTCTGCATATAAGTTAAACAAGCAGGGTGATAATATACAGCCTTGACGTACTCCTTTTCCTATTTGGAACCAGTCTGTTGTTCCATGTCCAGTTCTAACTGTTGCCTCCTGACCTGCATACAGATTTCTCAAGAGGCAGGTCAGGTGGTCTGGTATTCCCATCTCTTTCAGAATTTTCCACAGTTTATTGTGATCCACACAGTCAAAGGCTTTGGCATAGTCAATAAAGCAGAAATAGATGTTTTTCTGGAACGCTCTTGCTTTTTCGATGATCCAGCGGATGTTAGCAATTTGATCTCTGGTTCCTCTGCCTTTTCTAAAACCAGTCTTGTTTATTAAAAAAAAAAAAAAAAACAAAACTGAACTAAAAATCAAGTTACCACATGATTGAGAAATTTCACCCCTGGGAATATATTTGGAAAAGATAAAAACTCAAATTCTATTCATAGCAGCACTATTTACAATAGTCAAGACATGGAAGCAACCTAAGTGGACATCAACAGATGACTGAATAAAGAAGTATATAGGACTTCCTTTGTGGTTCAGTAGTTAAGACTCCACACTCCCAAATGCAGGGGACATGGGTTTGATCCCTGATCAGGGAGCTAAGATCTCACATGCTATGGCCAAAAAAACAAAGAAGATTTTTGTATATGTGTGTATATATATATACACAATCCATACATATATATGTGTGTGTATGTATATACATAGACATCCAATGGAATATTACTCTACCATAAAAGAAAATAAAATAATGCCATTTGCAGCAAAATGGATGGACCTAGAAGTTATCATACTAAGTGAAATCTTACAGAGAAAGACAAGCATATGATATCATTTATACGTGGAATCTAAAAAATAGTACAAATGAACTTATTGACAAAATGGAAACAGACTCACAGACAGAAAACAAGCCTATAGTTACCAAAGGGGGAAGGGGTAAATTGGGAGTAAGGGATTAACATAAATGCACTACCATATGTAAAACAAACAAGGATTTATGGTATAGCACAGATAAATGTATTCATTATCTTATATTAAAATATAAAGGGATAGAATCAAACAATAAATATTTACATGCATATATATATATAAGCATAAACAAATCACTTTGCTATAGCTGTCCAGCTGACACTAACACAATATTGCAAATCAACTCTACTCAATTAAAAAAAAATCAAACATGATTAGGTCTCTGGGAGATCTTCCATAGTGCAATGGTCACTCATTGGATCAAAGCAGCCCAAAGACCTATCACTTTTCATTTCTCTGTGCCAGGTTATTATAGAAAACAACCCAGATGTAGTTGGATTGTAAGGCAAATAGTCAATTTTGTTTCCTTAAAAAGGAGGCCAAAAAATATTTGTTCTTGTTTATAAATTCAGGTGAAAGGAAAATGTTGTACATCTCTGAGGCTCAGATAAAATAGCTGTCCCTATAGTGAGGGACAGAGAAGGCAATGGCACCCCACTCCAGTACTCCTGCCTGGAAAATCCCATGGATAGAGAAGCCTGGAAGGCTGCAGTCCATGGGGTCGCTGAGGGTCAGACACGACTGAGTGACTTGACTTTCACTTTTCATTTTCATGCATTGGAGAAGGAAATGGCAACCCACTCCAGTGTTCTTGCCTGGAGAATCCCAGGGATGGGGGAGCCTGGTGGGCTGCCGTCTATGGGGTCACACAGAGTCGGACACGACTGAAGTGACTTTTCATAGCATAGCATAGCATAGTGAGGGAAGGGAGAGAAAAATCCACTCTATAAAACTAATAAGCTCTAGAATTCAAAAAGGATAATGTGTAAAAAGCAATTAAAATGCAACATTATATATGTTGGTGTTTTATTACAAAGGACCCATTGTTTTTATTAACTGCATATTGCTAGGAAGAAAATGCAAGGAATGCTAGACTAAGGGACAGATATAAACCTGTCTAGACTAAGGGACAGATATAAACCTGCAATATCGAGTTAAAATTCATCTCGCATAAATCATAACATAAATCCAAAGTAATTCTCAAAATTATTTCATATCAATTGGTAATTCTGTTTTGCATAAAGCAGTATATTTTTCTTTACATTCAAATTGGGTTTAATTTAGACTTTTAATGCACATTTAAATACATGAAACAATTTTTACTAAACCTTATTCTTGAAAGGGAATTCATTTTTAATTTTATTTATTTATTTTTGGCTGTTCTGGGTCTTCATTGCTGTTCAGGCTTTTCTCTAGTTGCAGCGAGCAAGGGCTACTCTCTAGTTACCATGCTCGAGTTTCTCATTGTGGTGGCTCCTCTTGCTGCAGAGCACAGGCTCTAGGGCATGCAGGCTTCGGTAGGTGTGGCAAGTAGATTTAACAGTTTTAGCTACCAGACTTGCAAGCACAGGCTCACTAGATGTGCCTCACATGGGTTTGGTTGCTCCACAGCATGTGGGATCTTCCTGGATCAGGGATTAAACTTGTGTCTCCTGCATTGGCAGGCAGATTCTTTAACACGGAGCCTCCAAGGAAGCCTCAGGAAATTCATTTTTATCTTTATTGCATAAAGATAAAACAATCAGAGCTAAATGCTTAGATATTTATGAAAAGAATATTTAAGTAGTTACTTTTTAAATGATATACATTTCAGTGTGTAGCATTATAATTAAACATTTGGATACACTACTACTTAAGCAATTACTTTAAAATTTTTGTGTCAAAAGATAGTAGTTATAATAGGAGCCAGTACATATTTATAGAATTTTCTAAAATAGTGTTATTTGCTTAAATTTGCCTATTTTAAATATCTCTTTTTAGCTGAGAGCTATTTTGCAGAAAATTCAAGGTAAAGGACAAAATTTAAGAGCTGAAAATGTAGTACATGAAAAATAGTCATGACAGTTTCTTAATTCAAAAAACATGTGCACCAGTGTGCTAAGTCACTTCAGTTGTGTCTGACTCTGTGACACTAGAGACCATAGCCCACTAAGCTCTTCTGTCCATGGGATTCTCCAGGCAAGAATACTGGAGTGGGTTGTCATGCCCTCCAGGGGATAGCAGATTCCCCTTCAGGGGATCTTCCAAACCCAGGGATCAAACCCATGCCTCTTACATCTCCTGCATAGGTAGGCTGGTTCTTTACCACCTGGGAAGCCCAAAGGACTTAGTAGCAAGTAAAAATTTTAAAATGTGATTTATAATAAAACTCTCTGATGATGAGTGACAAGTACAAGTCAGGAAAAAATACAAACAATTCTATAAAATTCTTCATTTTTAAAGTTTTTCTGATATATTTTAATTTCCTAATGTCACAAAAAATAATGCTCAAGGGATCATTCAGCATTAGTCTACGATGCTTTCAAACTGTGGTGCTGGAGAAGACTCTTTGAGAGTCCCTTGGACTGCAAGGAAATCTAACCAGTCAATCCTAAAGGAAATCAACCCTGAATATTCATTGGAAGGACTAATGCCCCAATACTTTGGTCACATGATGTGAAGATCTGACTCATTGGAAAAGACCCCAATGCTGGGAAAAATTGAAGGCAGGAGGAGAAGAGGGTGACAGACGATGAGATGGTTGGATGGTATCACTGACTCAATGGACATGAATCTGAGCAAACACCAGGGATATGGTAAATGACAGGGAAGCCTGGAGTGCTGCAGTTCATGGGGTCGCAATGAGTCAGGAAAATCAGAATTCCAGGAAAACATCTACTTCTGCTACATTGACTATGCTAAAACCTTTGGCTGTGTGGATCACAACAAACTGTGGAAAATTCTTAAAGAGATGGGAATACCAGACCACCTAACTTGCCTCTTATGAAAACTGTATGTAGGTCAAGAAGCAACAGTTAGAACTGGACATGGAAGAATGGACTGGTTGTTCATTGGGAAAGGAGTACATCAAGGCTGTACATTGTCACCCTCCTCATTTAACTTCTATGCAGAACACATCATGAAAAATGCTGGGCTGGAAGAAGCACAAGCTGGAATCAATATTGCCAGGAGAAATATCAACAACCAGGGGGATGGTATAGGGAGGGAGGAGGGAGGAGGGTTCAGGATGGGGAGCACATGTATACCTGTGGCAGATTCATTTTGATATTTGGCAAAACTAATACAATTATGTAAAGTTTAAAAATAAAATAAAATTAAAAAAAAACAACAACCTCAGATATGCATATGATACCACTTTAATGGCACAAAAGTAAAGAGGAACTAAAAAGCCTCTTGATGAAGGTGAAATATTAGAGTGAAAACTGTCTTAAAACTCAACATTCAAAAACTAAGATCATGACATCAGGTCCCATCACTTCCTGGCAAATAGATGGGAAAATATGGACATGGTGACAGACTTTATTTCCTTGGGCTTCAGAATTACTGCAAATAGTGACTGGAGCCATGAAATTAAAAGATGATTGCTCCTTGGAAGAAAATCTATGACAAACCTAGACAGTGTATTAAAAAGCAGAATCATTAATTTGCCAACAAAAGTCCATCTAGTCAAAGCTATGGTTTTTCCAGTAGTCATGTATAGATGTGAGATTTGGACTATAAAGAAAGCTGAGTGCTGAAGAATTGATGCTTTTGAACTGTGGTGTTGGAGAAGACTCTTGGGAGTCCCTAGGCCTGCAAGGAGATCCAACCAGTCTATCCTAAAGGAAATCAACCCTGAATATTCATTGGAAAGACTGATGCTAAAACTGAAGCTTCAATTATTTGGCTACATGATGTGAAGATCCAACTCATTAGAAAAGACCCTGATGCTGGGAAAGATTGAAGGCAGGAGAAGAAGGGGATGACAGGATGAGATGGTTGGACGGCATCACCGACTTATGGACATGAGTTTGAGCAAGCTCTGGGAGATGGTGAAGGACAAGAGAAGCCTGGGGTGCTATAGTCCATGGGGTTGCAAACAGTCAGACTTGACTGAGTGAATGAACAACAACAAAGAGTTGGACACAATTTAGCAAAAACAACAAGAATGGTACTAAATAATTTTTGATGATTTGATTTTTCTCATTGTTATAAAATCTGCTTCAGTAAGTATCGCTGGAACTGCAGTCTTATTAACGACTGCTTTATTTCTTTGACAGATTCCTAGATGGAAAATTTATAGGTCAAAGTGTTTTCCTGTTTTAAAATGTAATGGCAACCACCAAACTTCATGTCATAAAGATGATCAGTTCATTTTTCTAGTAGCAGTTTTGAGATGTACTCATTAAAGTAATAGTAATCTTAGGAACTTTATAAAAAATGTGTAGTTTATGTCTTTGTTACCATTATATTTGTACTTTTCTCATATTTATTATATATTTCTTATTCTGTGAATATGTTTATATAAATTTCCCAATCATGTTTATTGTAGTGGCTTTATCAATTTATAACATATATTTAGGCACAAACCACTCATGCAATCATTCATATACTGTCTTTCCTGCCTACACCACACAATTCCAATGAGTTCAGTGACTGAAATCCCATAACATGAAAGCAGCCTTGCTTTTAATCACTGCTTGAGGGAGGACCATCTACAAGTCAGGAATATCTATTTTGGAATCAGTGTGTGCAAGGATAAATCCTGTTGTTTTAAGACACCAGATATCAAGTTCTTCTTTTACCAGAGTTCAGTTGTCCTGCCTGACAAATCTGAAATGTAGAATTTTAAAAATCAATCTGTCAATAGTTTGCTTTATGACATCTGTGTTTTTTATTAAATTTTCCACTTCTGTGAGATCCTACAAAAGTTCTCCAATAATTGCTTACAATTGCATTATTTTAATCCTTGTTACTATCTTTTAGTAAAATTTATGGGTCTTTTGCAAAACTAATACAATTATGTAAAGTTTAAAAATAAAATAAAATTAAAAAAAAAAATTTTGTTTATGCAACCATGTCACTAAAATTTGGAAGTCTCTGCCCACATACTCTTCATAAGTTATATAAATGATAATACTAATATAATCCACATTATTAAGGATAAATGAAAATAGAAAATAAAACAAATATCCAAATAATTAATAAACTTTTTATCAATAAATATAATTACATTAATATAGATATTAATGCATATTACATTTATGTGCTCAATCATAGTTTACAGTTAAGTCTACAAGGATATGTAAATATGTATTTCTTTCACTTAAGAATAAAAATACAAAAACTAATGCATAAGAAGAAAAAGAAATATTCCCTCAAGATAAACTTATTTTTTTTAATAAAAAAAGTAGAAATAGTTGGGAACAAGGAATATATAATACTGCATACAAAAAATTATACTCTTTTTCAAAATTCATAAGTATACAATAATGGATTGTTTAAGCTATAAAAATAGTGTAGAGAGCACAGAGTCCAACACTCACTGAGATCCACAAGTTTTATGTAATTTTTATAAGTCAAGCATTAACTTAGTTATTGTATGAATACAGTAAGCAGTAGTAGATAACAAGACAATTTGATTTTTATCTGGTGTTTACAAATCTCTCTCTTGGTCTAGTACATGTTTATAAGTGTGTCTGTGTGTATTCTAAGGGATCTATTTCCATAAGACCTAAAAAGATAAATCATATCCTGTTGTGGTCCTTTAATAGACCGGAACCTGGTGGTCTGGAGTCGATGATAAGAAAGTGAAAGAGAAAAAGAAGCTAGTATTTCCTGGTTTACGCAGAGAACCAATAAAACCCTAGAACAGGGCTTGCACTGCTCATGAAGGTACAGGGCATCCTCTTGAGGAGGTCTTGAAAGCCAGGGTAAGAGAGTGACCTCAGTGGGTTTCCACACTCCAGAGAATTAGCCATAGGGAGGAAGAGAGAGAGAGAAAGACACGGGGACACAAGTCTCTGGTGGAGCAAGGGTGCTTTAATGATCTTTCTGTGAGTATATATAGGCTGTTGTACAAGGAATTTCTTTTGACAATGATAAAGATCAGACAACCAAACATACAGCAGCCTTTATCAAGGGAACAAGGAATTAGCAATGGTCATAAGGTCAGAAGACAATCCATATCTCAAGAAAGAGGGTAGTGACTAAGCAGTTTTGTCGTAAAGAGAATGTTTACTGAAGGAAATCCATGCATGTGTTTCATCCTATGACCTCAGTCCTGGGAGCAGCATGCTGCTCCACTCATTCCTGTTACCAGGAACTGATAAGGAACAGAGGATTTATGAGAGACAGAAAGCAGCACACAGGAATCCTCCTGTTAAACATTCCCTGACAGTACCCTAGGCAATAATTAAAATTTAAGTCATCTGTGACCCGCAAATAAACACACATTACTAGATTAATATGAAACTACGGTAAATAGTTCCAAATATTTGCTCCATGGAAATTGGTTTTAAAATATTTATCACTATTTAAATGCACATTATATATTTTTTCTTGGTAGACTCTTATGAAATAATTGTTGAAAACTATTAATGTGTTATTTACTTCAGAAGACATTTTGGTAAATTTGCTTTGAAATATTTTGCTCAACAAATAACATCTATTTATTGAACACTATAGACCATATTCAATTCAGACATTTAAAAAATATTGAACCCTGTGTAAATGCACTAGGTTTGAAACTGAGGATAATGTGCCAACAAATAAGCATGATCCCTCTTCTCATGAATTCACAGATTGTATTCTAATCACAAAAAGTGTAAATGTTAGTTGTTCAGTCGTGTTTGACTCTCTGTGACTCCACTGACTGTAGCCCGCCAGGCTCCTCCATCCATGGGATTTTCCAGCAAGAATACTGGAATAGGTTACCAGTTCCTTCTCCAGAGGATCCTCCCAACTCAGGGATCTTCCCGACCCAGGGATCAAACCCCGGTCTCCCACATTGCAGGCAGACACTTTACCATTTGAGCTACCAAGGAAGCCCAATTTAATCATGAAGTATAATTCATTGTTGTTGTGTTTGCATTTTTATATATCCACTGTCCATTTGGAAACCATCTTTTGAGAAGTGACTAAATCCTTGCCTCAGTGGTCTTTAGTGTCACTAGTCTTTTTCTTATTGATTTGTAAATTTTTTATACAAATACTCAATAAAAATTTTCATTGAATATATGTTTCTCTATGTGATTATTTTTGGTTTCTATAAAACATATGTCATCATTCTTCTAAAACATGTCTTTAATACATAACAATAAATTTAATAAATATTTAATTTTCCCTGCAATATTAATTTAAATCTATTATTGTTATAGAATTAAAAGTATTATGTTTTTAGCTTGCTGTTATGTTCAATTAGTCTATTGAAGTAACTTGTGTAAATACCAAACTTAGAAATTTTAGGTATATAAAATTTGTTTTTTTATATTTAAAAAATCAAGATTTAAAAATCTTGATTTCCAGTAGCATGTATCCTCTACTTCTCCTTCTTAATCTCTACTTTTTTCCTTCTCTTCCTTTTTATTCTCTAGTATCTCTTTATTCTTAACATTTTCTTTTTTCTCTTCCATTTCCAATATTATGCAGACTATCTTTGAACATTTATGCTTGTCTGTGAATATTTAAATCAGCATCGATCCCATGAAAAGCCCTGTAGGAATTTTGTTGGGGGTCATTTTTAATTTGTGGATTAATTCTGGGACAGTCGAGATCTTTATTAAATTTATATGAAATGAAGTCATCCATCCAAGTCTATATCAATTTATTTAAGTCTTATTATTATTTCCTCCAGTCTGTTCAGTTCAGTCTCTCAGTCATGTCTGACTCTTTGCAACATATGGACTGCAGCATACCAGGCTTCCCTGTCCATCACCAACTCCCAGAGCTTGCTCAAACTCATGTTCATTGAGTTGTGATGCCATCCAACCATCTCATACCCTGTTGTCCCCTCCTCTTTCTGCCTTCAATCTTTTCCAGCATTGGGGTCTTTTTCAATGAGTCAGTTCTTCACCTCAGGTGGCCAAAGTATTGGAGTTTCAGCTTCAGCATCAGTCCTTCCAATGAATATTCAGGGCTGATTTCCTTTAGAATTGGAAAGTCCAAGGGACTCTCCAAAGTCTTCTCCATCATCACATTTCAAAAGCATCAATTCTTTGGTGCTCAGCTTTCTTTGTGGTCCAACTCTCCCATCCATACATGACTACTGGAAAAACCATAATTTTGACTAGACAGACCTTTGTCAGCAAAGTACTGTCTCTGCTTTTAAATATGCTGTCTAGGTTTGTCATAGCTTTTCTTCCAAGGAGCAAGCATCTTTTAATGTCATGGGTTCAGTCACCATCTGCAGTTATTTTGGAGCCCATGAACATGAAGTGTCACTGTTTCTGTTGTTTCCCCATATATTTGCTGTGAAGTTGAGGACAAATCAATTGACTTTCTTAGTCTCAATCATTGAAAGAAAACAGACTGGAAAAAAAATGAACAGAGACTAAAGGATTGATGGTATGATAGCAAAAGGTCTCATATTGTGTCATCTATGTCTGAGAAAGAGAATTGGACTGAATGAGTATCTGAAGAAAATGGCCCCAAAATGGCAAATTTGGTAAAAGACTCAACAGATTTAAGAAACTAAGCAAACCTCAAACAATAAATCTGAAGAATTCTATGCCAAAATGTATCATAATTGAATTCTTGAAAGCAAAAGACAAACAACAACAACAAAAGTGAAAGCAGCCAGAGAGAATTGGAGCATAAACTTAGAGGATACTAATTCTAATCACTGATGATTTCTAATCTGAAACCAAGGAGGCCAGAAGGGAGTGGCACAGCCTTATTCAAGTAGCAAAATAAAAGAACTCAGACCAGAATTCCCTATCAAGAAAAAAAAAAAATTCTTTAGTAATTAAAGTGAAATAAAGACATTCTCAGATGACAGAAAACTGAAAGAATTTACTAACAGACCTAAAAACTGGCTATTGGAAGTTCTTCAAACAGAAAGAAAATGATAAAAAGAAGTTTTATCAGAAAGAAGAAAGAAATTATAAAGTAACATAAATATGAACATATACAATTGACTATCTCCTTTATGATTTTATAAATTATTTTTGAAAATTAAACAAAAATGACAGCCAGTAGACACAGTCAAGGGATTCAGAGATATGTGATTTTTTAGTATGAACAATGTATAACACAATATGAAGACTTTATGAGGCACACATTCTGCAGTTTGACCAAAATCCCACACCCCCAATCCCTCTTGTTTTACACCAGATGTAATTCACCCAATCTTGGGATCAAATCTTATTTAAAGAGACACTAAAAGTATTGATAGAATCTGTATGAATGAACTAGAAAGAAGTGAGATTCAAAGGAACAGAGTTAGAAATTTCAGAGTGATAATTTACTTATTGTCCTATCTGTGAAGGACTTATCAAATACCTGTATCATTTTCTTTGTGTTCTGAGAACTACAGTGCTTTAGAGTACATTTAGATGTACTCCATCATTTTCAAAATGTGCTGATAAAATTAACGTGCTGTTGCATATTAAGTCAAAATAAATTTGTGGGAAATTGAATATTTTACTTTTTTCTTAGCATGACAAAAATTGTAGTATTGTGCTTTTTCAGAATAGAGAAGCACAGACAAATATTTGTGTAGAGGACTATAGACTATGAAAAGCCTTTCATTTTCTCTTGATCTTATAAATAGCTACAAAACAGAAGGAAATAAATTATTCCTTTTTTACTAGAGCTTTTTGCCTGTTCACAACAGATGTTGTTTCCACAAATTAGTTTATAATTTCTTTCATAACTCAGACAGAATATATAGTCAGGAAACAGAAATAGTGTTGCGTATAATTCTGTTAATTATGTAACAAAACTGCACTTTGCTATATGAAAACCTTGGCCATCAATCATTTGGTTTAGTGTTGGGGCAACTTAATCTTCTGTTGTAACAGCTGTGCAAGTCTCAATCACAAACACAACAGATTTGCCAGACTTCCAATGAGTGAAAAGTAAATGATCAGTGTGAAAGTTAATATCTAGACACCTAGCCAGCTAGTTAAATAGAGCTGATCTGAACTGCATGCAATGAATGCAAGCATTTTTTTCTGGGAGGGGTGGGGTGGAAACATAATCAATTTTGTACTTCAAAGAATTCCAGTATACTTGTTATCCAGTTTACAAATAATAATAATTGTGATTTAAACAAAATAAATATTTTTAAAGAAAAATAATTCAATAATATTTGAATTTAATACCATATCTTAGAATCTTGGATATGAGAATAAGATATTTTAGATACCATAGTTCAGAATGAGGTTGTTGTAATTTATAAAAAGTGAGGGGAAGAAATGGCATTTTAGTTCAGGAAATTTATACTCTTAAATCAAGAACCCAGGGTCACTTTCAAGGTTTTCCAGTTTATTAAATGTAATGTTTATTTTATATCTCATAGACTTGAAGTATAATTTCATTAATGATAAAATGATTAGGTTGAATGTCCTAGAGAATCACTTTTCATCTTAATATTTTACATAGGCTAATAATTTATATTTCAAAGGTATATTATATTCATTACTTTATTTGAGGCTTACAATAAAATATTTGAGGCTTTAAATAAAGTAGCTGGTGCAAACTTACTGATCACACTTTAGGGGGCATATTGAAATTCAGAGAAGGAAAATAACTGTTCAAGTCCCACAATATATAGGTGGCAAATGTCAAAATACAAGTCAATTGTATCATCTTGGCAATTTTCATTCAATGGCTCAATAAAAATGGACATACTTGTTATTTATAATACAAATATATGTATTATTTTGGAAATGCATGCTTTTTAAAGTGTTATATATGTCTACATGTTCAAATTTTTGTACAGTCTAGTAATTTAACTTATGTCATAACAGTGAGGGTTTCCCAGGTGGCACTAGTGGTAAAGAATACATCTGCCAATGCAGCAGATGTAAGAAACCAGTTTCCATCCATAGGTTGGAAAGATCCCTTGGAATAGGAAATGGCAATCCACTCCAGTATTCTTGCCTAGGAAATCCCATGAACAGAGGAACCTGGCAAGCTACAGTCTGTGGGGCCACAAAGAATTGGACAAAAATGAACAATTGAGGGCATAGCGTTAAGTCTGAGAACAGAGAGAAGTCAATTTCAATGATGAGTTCCTGCGACTGAGACCGCATAATTCCCTAAGAGACCAGTGGCCAAAATCAACATTTCTATGAACTTGAGCAGTTGAAGGTTGTATGTTCTGTGCCTTAATTGATCTGCTTGTAGGAAATCAAGGATTAGAGCATATCTACTTATATTGAGTGGGAAGAAGGACTTATAGATCTACAGATTATTGAATTTAGCTAGTAAAAAGACTGCCAAACATTTTCTTCAGAATGTGAAATCTTAAGAGGCCCAAGGGTTGAACTTAAATCTTACAATTATTATCATGTAGAACTTTAGGATGGACTGGTTGGATCTCTTTGCAATCCAAGGGACTCGCAAGAGTCTTCTCCAACACCACAGTTCAAAAGCATCAATTATTCTGCACTCAGCTTTCTTTATAGTCCAACTCTCACATC